>NC_057798.1:401209176-401214316 GCF_018294505.1 Triticum aestivum | reverse complement strand
AGTAGACGGTGGAGGGGTGGTTGAACAGTAGCCGGTGGAGTAGCGCGCGGTGGAGACTAGATGAACAGGAGCCCGTGGAGGCTGGAGGAGGTCGATGGTAGCCCGTGGAGGCTGGAGGAGGTCGACGATGGAGATGAACAGTATCCCGTGGAGTCCCCTTTTGCGGTATGCCACACCCCTCCCAATGAACAGGACCCCTGTTTCGACCATAGGAGGTCCGTTTCGTCCGTTTTGCGGTACGCCACACCCCTCCCGATTAACAGGACCCCCGTTTCGATCGTAGGAGGTCCGCTTCGTCCGTTTTGCGGTACGCCACACCCCTCCCGATCAACAGGACCCCCATTTCGACCGTAGGAGGTCCGTTTCCTCCGTTTTGCGGTACGCCACACCCCTCCCGATCAACAGGACCCCGTTCCGAACGTGGCCGGTCGAACACAAGGCCGTTTCCTCCGTTGTGCGGTACGCCAGGCCTCGTTTCCATCGCCTGTTCCGTCCAAGCCGGTTGGCTCCCATGCGTTCCGTTGCCTCCCGATGAACACGACACATTCCGTTTCCTCCCCATGAACACGACGCATTCCGTTGGCTCCCCATGAACACGACGACGACGTTGTTTCTCCGTTCCGACCCAGCCATGTACGTATGCGCGAGTAGGCGTTCGAGACCCTGCCCGTATGTACGTACGTGGCCGTATTTTCTTTCTTGCACCCTCGCCGTTGTACGTACGTGTACATGCTACGTGCGTGCCTCTACTACGACACGTGCGCGCCTCTACTACGACACGTGCGCGCCTCTACATCGACCAGTATGTACGTACACGTTCGCGACCAGAATGACAACGCTACGTACGCTTCGACCAGGTGGGTCCCGACTGTCAGGCACTTCCTTGCCTGCGAAGATGTAGCTGGTGGGTCCCAGCAGTCAGGGGGATGAATCATTTTTTTTGCCAAGACGCACTTCCTTGCGTGCGAAGATGTAGCTGGTGGGTCCCAGCAGTCAGGGGGGCGAATCATTTTGTTTTTTTACCCGGACGCACTTCCTTGCGTGCGAAGGTGTAGCTGGTGGGTCCCGACAGTCAGGGGGGAAACGTTTTTTTCATGAAATGCGGTGGCCCGTCCGGTGGGTCCCCGCTGTCAGGTGGAGGAATAATTATTTTGCGCGTAATAAGGAGGCACTTCCTTGCGGCCTCCGTGGACCCAGCTGTTAGCCTCTCCACGCACAGTACTCTTTCGATGGAAGTCGATCATTTACCACATTGACCACGCTGCACCGAGAGCACCACAGCGGTGGACGACGGCGAGGCCTAGGAAGGGGACGACGTGGAGCCGGGGAAGACGCAGCAGTGGATGCCCACACAAAGAGGAGTACGAGGGTGAGGCTGCCGTCGTCGCAGAATAACAGGGGGTGTGGGTGAGTAGAGGGATGGCCTGGCCAGCGGTGGGAGTAGTAGGGGGCGGTGAGGCCTCCGCGGCATCACAGCCGGCCACGGGAGGCAAGAGCACGCGGCACGACCGGCGCTGCTTTGAGCGGCTGGAGCACAAAGACCAAAGGTTGAAGAAGCACTACGGCCGTTGGATGGACATCATACGGTCACTGGAGCTAGAGTCGTTCATATTGACTAAGTTGACAAAGCCCTCCGTCCCCGTAAACTTAGTAGGCCCACAAGTCAGCCTCCCACCAAGGTGAGTCCCAGCTAGCAGGGGGAGTATTCATTTTTTTGTGCGTAATAAGGAGGCATTTCCGGTGGGTCCGAGCTGACAGCAGGGGGAATGTTTTTTTCGCAAAATACAGAGACCCTTCCAGTGGGTCCAAGCTATCAGGTGGAGGAATCATTATTTTGCGCGTAATAAGGAGGCATTTTCCTGTGTGGGCCCCTACTGTCAGCCTCTTCCGATGGCTGTTGTTTGTTGACCATGTTGACCTCGCCGCGCCGAGAGCACAAACACGGTGGACGAGGGCGGGGCCCAGGAAAAGAACCACCCGAAGCCGGCGAAGCCACCGCAGCGGATGCCCACGCTAAGGGGAGAACGAGCGCTGACTGGTCGGCTGCGGGGTGAGGCTGACGTCGCCAGAAAATAACAGGTTGTGTGGGTGGTTAGAGGGATGGCCTGGCGGCAGCACAGCCAGCCATGGGAGGAGGGAGCAGGCAGTCCCGTCGGCGCTGGTTTGGGCGGCTGGAGCAGGAAGATCAGAGATTGAAGAAGCACGGCGGCCGTTGGATGGACATCCAACAGTCACTGCTGTGTGTTGACTAAGTTGACAAAGCCTTGCGTACGCGTCAAAAAAAATTTCAGGACAGCGTCATCGTCAACCTAGTAGGCCCAGAAGTCAGCCTCCAAATCTGTGGAAAACATCATACAACCCATTAGCCATTATTTTCAATAATTTACAACCCATTTGCTAATTCTTAAGGATATTTGAAGCCCATATTCTTTTTATTAGCATTACAGACCATATATTCTAGGCACTGCTAAAAAATTCAACGAAATTTTGCATATTTTGGTGGGATCCGAACTCTTGTAATCACGAAATTTCGAGTCACGTTAAAAATAGTTTTCAAAAAAATATATCAAAATAAAATTCAAAAAACAATTCTCCGCAAAAAATGAATGAAATTTAGAATCTTAACTAGCAAGATGCCCGTTCGTTGACGGAACATGAAGATGCATTTGTATGAGTAGTTTATCTTGTGGGTGAAAAGATGATATTTTAATGTAATTGTCAGTTGGCTTTGGTTTTTATATGAGTAGAGATTAGAGAAATCCTGGAAAAAAATGATATTTTGATGCAATTGCCGGTTGGCTTTGGTTTAAAATTTTACAACCCATTTCTTACAACTTATAGCCCGTTTTCTGGGGAAGCCCATTTCTTATCCCTCCTCGTCTTGAAAAATTTGCAGCCCAGCGGGGCTGAGAAAAGCAAGTAGGCCTCGGTTTTGGTATTCTCCAAAAAAAAAGAACTGGGCTAGCCAATTTCAGAAAGAAAAAAATATCAACTGGGCTCGTCATGTGCTTAATAAAAGCGTAAGCGTGGGCTAGACGGGCCACAGCCCCCGCACAACGCGCAGTTGAGCTCCGTCTCTGAAACTGAAAAACAACTAGGCGAGCTGCTGTGTCCCTGGTGTTATCCGCTCATTGTGTAATTTTCTCGTTTATTGACTACATTGACAATGGCGTGGAACCTAGTTGTCAAACAATTAGGAGGAAGTATTGTTTTGGCTTGTAATAACGAGGCACCTGCTTGCAAAATGCAATGACCCTGGTGGGTCCCTACTGTCAGCGTCTCCATGTACAGTCATCTCCTGATTCCTCTTGGTTGTTGACCATGTTCACAACACCAGACGGTGGCGAGCACAACGAGCTAACCAAGGCGGAGAACGACGGCAAGGCCTCGGACGGGAACGAACAGCAGCCATGGAAGATGCGGCAGTGTAGTGGCAGGTGGAGGGGAGTACGAGGGCAACAACATGCAAGTCAAGCATACAAATGGTACAAAAAGCCCAAGGATTAATTGTTCATCAAATTTTTAGACAAAACCCAGATTGAACATGACAGTAACATCTAACCCAACCACTCTTTTTTGCAGTCACAAACAAATGGATCGGTCTGATCCATAAAATCAACATCTTGTGCAAAAAAATATTTTAGGATGTCTACAACTTGTTGTAAATAGAAGCCGAGCATGTTTAGAAGCCCATTTGTCCAACTGAAACTTCTTTTTTTGCTGTTCAACATGTTCGTCCGTGAGAAATCTCTTGCTGTAAAAATTAAGCCTCATGGACAATAGTAACCTCGCATTCAACAGGAAGAATGTGACAAAGCTTTTGTTTGCCTGGTTGGATGCATATCGTCCCATCATTATTGTCCTCAAACGAATGTCATGAGAACTGAGAAAATCCTTGTGCTTATTACGCCAACGATTGGTTATATGTTTTTCTCCATGTGGTTCTACCTAAGTAGACATGAAGATTGAAAACAGTTAAGGTCTGAAAAAAGAGTATGTCGAAAGAACAACAGCTGAACAATTAATTCTAGTACAATATATACGGGCTTTCAATGTGCATGAAATCATCACCTCTATGTATAAATTCTCCAGAGATCGAAAGCATCGCAGCAAGCCAATAATTATGTCCAGATCAAAACTATACATTCTGATATATATGATCTTGACAGAATCCAGCAGCATTGATAGGCTATCAATGGACGAACTCTTCATTGAGCATATAACATAATATTAGTACCCAAAGTGTACTCCAAGATGATATAAAACTTATGCGCACAAATGAAAAATGCAGCATATGATTACAAATGTGTAGATGATAATATACGGTACCTAAAAAGGTGAGGAGCCAAACACCAACTCCTTGTGATTATTAAACGGGTCACGAATTACACCCAAGGTCTCCAGTTTGGGCGCAGAGGCGACAATTATTTCTGAAGGTGTATAACAATTATGAAGGAGCAACCTTTCAAGGGAAGGGGCATCTTCGATGATGAGCTGTTGTCCTTCAAAACAAATTCCAATGCTTTTAAGGTGAGGCGACTTTATTTGGAGACAACTGATACCGATTTCTATTCCCAAAACAATCAGCAAGCGCTCCAGGGCAGGGCAATTGGAGTGGATGATGCTGTGCAGTGAGGCCTCCGACAGATAAACCACCACAAGCGAAAGTTTTTTTAGCAGTGGGAGTTGAAGCATTTGTACCAGATCGTCTGGTAGATGGCACCCGGCGAAGGTGGCGGTGTGGGGAGAGGAGGAAAACCGCGAGATGGACAACGGTGGTGTGGGCACAAATTCTTGGTATGCTTGTGGTATGAAACTTTCGTGGTAATGGTAGAACTCAAACTGCTGGAGTTTTCTGAATTCAGGGGATGTCAGCCAAGCGTCCACCTTACCTGGTATGGACAGCAGGTAGCTTGTCAGGATGCAGAGGCATTGAACGGGGCCCTGCTGGTGAGAAGAGACGATGGCTCTGATGAGATCAAATTCAGGAAGGACAGATATCTGACGACAGTCGAGATTGAGGGGCGCGGTGCGCCATAGAGGGCGCCACCGAGTTGAGAGGACTTGTGTGCGGCAGCAATCCTTGGTGGGGAGAAGCAAGATGATCTCCTCAAGGATGACGTCCGGGAGATCGCTGATG
>NC_057798.1:401204202-401208938 GCF_018294505.1 Triticum aestivum | reverse complement strand
GCTTCTCCCCGCGCTACCGAGTGCGGGATCTACAACCAGCGTCGCCGCGGGCGGGAGCCTCATCTTCTTGGCGCTGGGGCCAGCCGACTCCATTTTCCTTGTGGGCGTCGTGCTGAGCTCACGGGTTTGAGCAGAGTAGCCAGAGACGAGCCTAGTGGCAGTGCGAGTGGGGAAGAAGGAGGGCTGGGGATTTCTTTAGGAGTGGAAGAAAAGGAGCAGGCGTTTTCTGTACGAGTGAGGAAGAAGGTGAGCGGGGTTTTCTGGACGAGTGAGGAAGATTGGGGAGCGGGAGGAATTGGGTGGGGAGACGGAAGCGAGAGAGCGAGTTGTTCGTGTTTATAAGGCCCGCTGCACTAACTACTCGTCTTTTTCCAAGAACCGCTCTCTTCTTTTGCATTGCTGCATGACTGGCCATGCATGCAGGATGCATGTGCCCGCCGGCCACTGCATGCGCCTGGTTTGTTACTAGGCCTATTTAATAGGGTGGTTATGGAGTAAATTAAGGAGATTTATTTTCTTTGTGTGCATCCACCAAATTAGAGGATGCGGTACTGGATGCAGACACTCACATTAATCTAACATTCAGAAGAACAAAAGTTCAGCATGTCTATGCATCTCAATGATTCACCATACTATAACCAATATACAAAACTGTGAGAAGGTGTGGAAATAAAGAAAATCGGTCGATGCTTCTCTATGCAAAGGGCCTCCCTGCGCACGCATTAATTTCCTGGGCATACTTGTTTCTTCTCAATATTGCGCGCACTTTGAGCATGTTGGCAACTCCACAGCTAGCTAGCTGCCTCATCTTGCAATTGATGCTGACACATTTGCAGCAAACACATGAGGCAATGGAGATGACTCAACATGGGTCCATATTGTGCAGTTCCCGTGATATCATATTCATTGTCCTAAATCTGAAAAGATAGGAAAACAGTAGCTATACTTAAACGGTGTTGCAAAACAATAGCACATATCAATAGCTCGGCATGACAAAACATGATCATCTGGACGAAGGGGATACTAACCTTCCCGAGGAAGATTACATATAATTTCATAAGTCCTTGGTTGATTTCCCCCTTCGGCTGCACTGCTTGTTTGCTCCTCCACACATGACAGGATCGTTCCGCACTGCATTCAGCAAGTCAATGTACGAATAAGCTAATTTCATCTTGCGGTGGTCATTGTACCTAGTTACGAATGTAGGAATACCTGGAGCACCATGAGGTTAGCTGACAGCAGGTAGATGCAGCCATATAAATTTTGTGCGGTGCTACCAAAATTGAGGTTTCTATCCCTTCCCATTATGAGAATTCTTCTTGAAGTTGGTAGAATATGACGGCTTGTTCTTTGCATCAAACTTGCCTTTCCCCTGAGATTTGTTCTTGTTGTTTTGGGGCTGGTTGGGCTGGAAGTTCTTCTCGTGTACCATGTGGGCACTAGAAGCTCCCTCTGCGACCCGAGCACGTGTGTCTTTTGCTCTCGCCTTCTCCTCAAAATCAAGAGTGCTAATGAGATCCAAAACAGAAAACTCATGTCTCTTGTTTTTCAGAGAAGTAGCAAAATCATTCCACGAAGGTGGAAGCTTGGCAATGATGGTCCCAACAACAAATTTGTCCGGTAACACACACTTTAAGTACTCAAATTCCTTAGAGAGTGACTGTATCTCATGAGTCTGCTGAACAACAGAGCACTCATTAGTCATCTTGTAGTCACAGAATTGCTCCATGACGTACAACTCGTTACCAGCGCCCGAGGGCCCAAATGTGGCCTCGAGCGCAGCCCACATGTCTTTGCCGCTGTCAAACAACATATACGAATCCACAATGGAATCGTCAAGAACACTTAGCAGGGCGGCTTTGAAGAGGGTATCCATGTTCTGAAAAGATTCCTGTTGTGTAGGATTAAGATCGCCCTCAGGCTTACCCTTAGTGGCGTCATAGCAGTACATGATCTGAAACCAATATACTGCTCTTGTGCACCATCTTTTATATTGCACCCCCTTAAAAGCAGGCGGCTTCAAAAGCGCAGCAAAATCACTCGGAGTAAATTGCCTGTGATCAGGTTTTTGGATTGGATTGTTGAATATATGAGCAATTTAGTATGAGATTTAATCCGAATCAGCAGTAAATAGATCATGACGACAATTGCAAACATCAAAGTAATGATGCGGACTAAACCAGGAGGACAGAATCACATACTGTACAGTGGGAGCAGAACCGGTGTGGTTGATGTTGTCACTCATGTCGTTGATGAAGAGGTTACCGAGGTCGGGGAAGAAGGCTGTCGTTGAGGAAGTCGTCGCTGGCAGCAGTCATAGGACTGTGCTCCCCAAAAACCTGATCGCCCCTCTCCCGTACAGGATCACGAAAGGCGGGGTTCGGAGGACTGCTGTCCCTTCTCGCGGTGCACGCCGGAAGGAGGGCTGGAGAAGAATTGCGTGGCGGTGCTAAGATCTGGAACGGTGCGAAACCATATGATACAGTGGCGGCTAGGGTAGAGCATGTCAGGTCGGAGTATAATAGTAGGCCTTTGGCCCCCAAACCCCACGTCCAAGTCAATAATAGCTCAAAAAAAGTCAATAATAGCCCCACCAAGGTTTGTCTAAAAAAACAGAGTAATTAAGGCGTCCGTTAGTCCCTTTAGTATAAATACAATATCATTAATAATGGCCCCACCTTTTGTCTCATAAAGTAGATTATGTTGGAGTACAACCGGCTACACGTTTACAATCCGCTTCTCTTCTCTCTCCTCTTCTCTCTCTTTCGACTAAGCACAAATACTACTACCTCCGGCCGGGTTTATTGGTCCCCGTTATATTTCGTGCCAAATTTTGACCATAAATTAAACTAACAAAATGTTTACGCATGTCACCAAACATTATATTTTTGAAAACTATGTTCAAATACGAATCCAATGAGATAATTTTTCTTGACATGCATTAACATTTTGTTAGTTAAATCTTTAGTCAAAATTTGACACAAACTACAAAGGGGACCTATAAACCAGGACGGAGGTAGTATATTTAAATCCTTATAGCCTGCTTATGTCATCTAATTATAGTACTTGCTCTAAAAGTTACTATCCACTGTGTAGTCTGAAATGCCGGGCGTGCAGCGGGCGGTGCCCTCGGTCGGTGCGCTGCTTCGATGGCAGAAGCAGTGAGAGGTCGCATCGCCCTGACTTGCCATCAATGTGGAGCGGCGGGCTCAGCTAGCGCCGGGCGGGAAGCGCGCGCGGGAGGGGGGGGTTTGTTGGGCCAAGAAGGTGAGAAGCCAACTTGGGATCGGTCCAGACGAGGAAATATCATGTGCTCCCATACTCTGCATATGACACTAGTCTATGTTACTACTCCCTCCTTTCCGGTTTATAGAGATGTTTAGAGTAGCATAGTAATATGTTACAGTACAAGTTACTCCCCACTATGACCAGCCTTGGCCTCTCCCGGTGCTCCACCACATATAGATGCTAAGCCTGCCACGTAGGCATAAAATATGATGTGGCACCAATAAACTAAGCACCTATGCATTGAACACTTGAGTTACTAAGCCATTTAATGCACTTAGCACCTCATCTAAAGAGCATTAATAGTATAGCCAGCTGCTGGCTATAAGCCTACAGCCCATCTTATAGTCAACATGTACAAAATGCCTAGGAGCACGTGCTAGAGTTGGCTCTTCACGAAGAGCCCGCTTACCTTCTCTCTCCTCTTCTCTTTCCTCCAACTAAGCAGAAATATACTACTGTTTATTCCTTATAGCCCGCTGACTCAGCTCTATTGTACTTGCTCTAAGCACATCTAAGCACTTGCTAGCACCCCCTTGATCGTGGACCTTGACGGTGTACGTCACCTTGTGTCTCATAATTTTCCTCGTCATCATCTGAGTCCTAGAAGATCTCACCCACATCATCATTAGCATGCAGCCGCCTTGATAGACAACGTGCGCAGAAGGAGTAGAGGCGACTGGGGACGCACCACCACCACGTCGTGGGTACTCCGTATGTGCTCGTGTGCGTGCAGCGTGCGTGTTTTTCCGTCGGTGCTAGCTCTAAGGCCGAGGCTGCGGTCGTCTTCGTCTCCGACTAGTAGTTGAGCAACGACGGCTAAGAGGTGCTGCAAGAGATGCGTATGCGCTGTTGCGTGCGAGCTTCACCGTAGCACGACGAACCGGACGTCGCCACGGATGGCGCATGCCTCCATGCAGCTGAGTGTGTGCGCATGCATGTGTTATTCACGTGCATTCTGCGGCCGAGCGTGTGTGCATGCACGTCTTGTGTACGTGCGTTGTGTGCTCCATGCTGTGCGCGTATGTGCATGAGTTGGATCGGATGGAGTTAGTGCGTTGGCTTGTGTACATATTTTAGAGTGTAAATTCGCTCATTTTGTTTCGTATGTAGTCCCTTATTGAAATATCTAAAAAGACTTATATTTGGGAATGGAGGGAGTATAAAACATCTTCAACTTAGCATCCTGATGTACCGTTTCTAGTGGTTAGTGAAAAGTTCATGTTCTTTTAGTTGTTTATAGGTGGGCAGACGGCAAAAAACAGGGGGAAACGCACAAGGTTCCTTGCATACGCTCCACCGCGAGGTTCCTTGCTCCTCCTCGGTCATCGGGAATCTATGCTCTTTAACTCTTTTCTTTTACGTGAGCTTTGTTCATCCTTTTCCCAACACGCGAGAGATCTAGCATCAAGGTGCACGTGTCATGCAAGAAAATGGAGATAATCAGATAA
>NC_057798.1:401198439-401203925 GCF_018294505.1 Triticum aestivum | reverse complement strand
GGAAACCCTTTTCTGTAAGTGAGTCGTGCACTTCGATGGCACCTACGCAATATTTTTTCTCCTCGATGGCACGTGAATGGCACATGAATAGTGCATGTACTCAATGACGGAGCACGGGATGGTAGCAATGACATGGTCAGCCCTTTTTTGGAGAGAGTACGTACTACAAGTAAATAACTTTGATGTGTCTCGTCAACTCGCAGAACGACAAGAAGCTTGATTACGCCTTCTCCCTCGCCAACGCATGCGCGGTGGCTCGCAGCACGAGGAGAAACTTTTGTTTACAAGCGGTGGACGTGCAGCAGTTCATTTGGTGTCAGATTGCTAGAAGCACTACTGTAGAACCATCGACTTCCGAAAGAGGTGAAGAGCCAAGCGCAAGGTCACCTACTAACCTTAGGCTAGGCATAGTTGGAGTAACATAAGTAGAGGTACCTCCTTTTTTTTATTCTAGAAACAACCAAACGCGAATATCAAGCTGATGGTTACGTAGAACAAATTTCCTGCATTCCATTCCGTGCTCAGCCCTACTCTATCTCTCTTCTCAGCCAGCCAGCGGATGCGCAGAGCCCATCGTCTATTTTCTCACATGCGGCCCCACATGTCAGTGAAAATGCAAGAGGACCCACTGAACCTGCACATCTTTCACCTCGACGTGCTGGCGATGAAAAACAAATCCAAGAAAGATCTTCGGTGGCTGCTTTTGGAGTTACTCAAGAGTAGTAAGATTCTATTTACAGTTTAACCCAAGATGCACATATCGTGGCTTCAACTTATCAACTACCACTCTATTTTCTTTCATGACACGACCTAGATGCTGGATGTCCCACGTGTCGGCAAAAGGAGGAAGAACACGACCAAATCTTCGGTTGTGCTCTCGGATTAGACTAGTTGTGCTAACTTAAAAAATTTATTGTGTACTCCCTCCGTTCCAAAATACTTGACTTCCATTTGTCCAAAAATGGATGTGCCTATATACTAAAACATGTCTAGATACATATATACTTTAACAAATACGAACGGAGGGAGTAGAATGGATGCATGTTTTTGTATTGGGAAGAAGAGTACATCCATATATTGATAGAGCGTTGGAGTTGGCCTTACAAGTGGGACCGCAGTTGAGGAAACCGACTATCGGCAAACCCCCACCTCGCCCACCGCGTGATGGCTGAGTTAGAGAAACAATGAGGTTGAAGAGATTGCTCTAGCACGGACTCCAAGAAATATGGTGTCAGATGGAAGTCGTGCTGGTGGCGTGTGCCGTACTCCTGGACGTGAATGCTTGTTCTGGCCCATGCCACCCTACTACTCCTACTACTTACTATATAGTACTAGTATCGAGGATTTGAGGTGCTGGTTACATAGTACAATATGGCTACAGTAAAAACACCCGCACGACGCGTGAAGCATGTGAAGCTAGTACAAATAGTGTACTACTATTGTTGATTGGCCTCATCCAATAACTCGAAAGCCATTCATAAATTTAGTAAGTTTATCACAGGCATATCATTTTATTACATACAACAGGTCATCAACCCACATCAACAACGAGGATACATTATAAATACTAAAGTTTTCACCACACAACAAATAACAAGCAATGAAATGAACTTCAACTCAACCATTCCTCTGTGTTGGAAACGCTTGCTTTGAACCACAAGTGATTCTCTGGGACGGGGCATCTATTGTCGATCTCGAGACCAACGCATGACTGATCATCCATGCTGAAGCGGCCTACTATATCAGTACCAAGGTAGGGAACCACGCTAATGTCCGAGGTATAGACACCGTTGCTTCTCATAAATGGTGCTAGTAAGTTTGTGTCAACAGCAGTTGGATCGCCTTTCACCATCATCGGATAGTTTTGTCCAAGGAAGAGCGAGTTTTCTCCAAGACTATCAATTCTGTACCAGGGAGAAGGTGTTGGCGCTAGCACACTAGTATCCATCCCGAATACCATGCAACGAGTGTTGGAATAAGTCCGGAGAGTGCGACCATGGGAGACTACACCTGCTTCCTTAGCAGTAACATCATCAGTGGGCTGTATACACACGAGAAGAGGCGATCCATCGGAATTAGTTGCCAGGCGCCAACGAGTATATGGGCGCTGCTCGTCCTCATGCTCGTGATCATCACCATCGTCATCTCCCCCTTGGTTATAAAATTTTTCAAGTATAGGTGGTGGAATGTTCATAGGACCTTGTAAACACAAGAAGAAGGTTAATTAGTAAAGGGAAACTTGCTAACCCGCATGCATGTGGATGAAACAATTATAATTATGGTGGAAGACAAACATACCGAAATCATAACGATTCCATGCAAAAACAGTGCCACGAGTGGTGGCAGCAAACACAAGGCCCTCGTATTGAATTGCATCACAGTACTCATGCGTGTACAGAAACTGATTTTTGAGCAATGTCCATTGAGTCAAACCAGCAACGACGGTAACAAGCTTGTCGAAGATAGCAACAACTTCATAGTTGTTGTTATTCCAAGAGCGGGTGGGAACTTGAGAAATTGCTATCTTCCGTAGAAGACAGTCACCATGATTGTATTTGAACGTGCGTACAATACTGGTGTGCTCAACCTCTGGGTAGTCTGCTGAGATTTTTGGAAGTGGAACCCGGTCACGAGTGTACACATTCACAAGTTCCCACTCGCAGTTGGACCCAATGTAAACAACCCAATCTCCATTTGCGCCTGCCCAAGCCTTGCCCTCAAGCGATGGCATCTTAACATCATACGTATCATTATCAAGCGGCATCAACTTGCACAGGGCGAGGCCTCTGTCGTGACGGCGCCAGTCATCAGGGTCACGGCGAAGAAGATAGGGGAGATCAAACCGTTCCTTGACTCTTGGGTTCCTTGTAATGATGTTATTAGTTGAGTCAAGAATGGGCTTGAATGAACCTGCCATGCTAGCCGAGGTGATGACATCGCACCGATCAACCACCACGTCATCTTTCAGATTGGGGCAAGAATAACGGGGTCATTTCTGTCCTGTTCCCTCCATGGAGAAGACGATCGAACAATGCCAGAAGAAAGCGTGAAGGGCTGAAGGAAAATGGAGGAGGGAGAGGAAGAGCGTGCGACAGCAGTTCCAAATCGAGAGGGAAAGGCGAAGAGTCAGTGGACGGTTGCCAGTTTTCCACGGTTCACGAAGGGGCGCCCCGGCCTACACGTTGGTTCGGAAATACTCCTACTACTCGCCGTCGCCTCACTGATATGTTGGAACGGGACCACATGTCAACAAAACATGGTGTGTAATTTCTCGTGCAAAATGCGATCTGGCCGCGTTGGCCCGAGGTGCCACATTAGTTTTTTTTAAAAGTTTGCCGCATTAGTTATCGACCTTTATTTTTTTAACATGCAATCTGAATGGATAGCTCCTGTGGTCATCACACGTGAGCGGATATAGTGATGGTTGATTCGCCCGAGCAACTTATTACTGTGGGAATATGGGAGTACCAGCGGATTCAAGGAACAGAGAAATGATTGTTGCTTCATCCGAGCAACTTACTGTGGCGAAGGTGGGGCTCTATGATTTGACTGCTCACTAGTCATTACTACTGCGACGCAACGACCGGGGTGAATCTTTCCCCGAAGTTGTGTTGTGCACTCAATATTGCTGCATGGCAGGTGGAGCCGGATGAAGGATGTCCAACATGTCGGTGAAACGAAGTTGAATTGTTTCTGGCATTGCTATCAATCCTTCAGGATTTGTTTATATGTACGCATAATTTTGATGAAATTGTACTGTGATGCTATGAAGGTTTCAACTCTGGTTGCCGCAGGAAAAAAAGGTTTCAACTTAGGATTCATGTGTCTTGCCTCGAGATCATCTCGTTACAACATTCCATCAAATACAAATGAAACTACCATGGCTAATGCATCTCAATGGTTCGCAGATCAGCACCAATATTCACATCACAACTGAAGACAAAGTTGTGAGAAGGTGTACAAATAAAGAAAAAAATATAATTGATCGATGCTGTTCGTAGGCATGGCTCCATTTCCTTGGCACAGTGTTCATTGCTTGGCAGCTAGTTTCACCCAGCTCTGTAGCCAAAAAAGAGGTGTATGAAGGACACCACAATCCGATCATTTTGTGTAGCTCCACTAAAATCAGGCGGACCATCCCTTTTTGCAAAGATATCCAGTCAGTGTGATTACAATAATAGTGGAACTAGAAGATGAAACATAACACACATAAATAGAAGCCGATCACCTCTACGATCTCTCTTTAGGACTAACTTCTTGTTGGAGAAGATTAGGCACGGAGTTGGATGAGGAGGATAACAAAACCAATCTCCCTTTCCGCAGTCCCACAGAAATGTAAAAACATTGCCCGTGTGACATTTTGGCGGAACTGCACAAAACACTCTTCAGAAAAGTGATTTGTGCAGTTCACCAAAAGGTCGCAATAGCAACAAGGTGAAAATGGATAGCCCTGTTTGCAAAAAGAGGTCGAAAGGAAACAATTACTGCCCAATAACACGAGTTGAAGACACATACACCGACAAAAAAGAAGCATGTTCCATGTAAAAAGGGAAAGATAGCACATGGTGGTTTATCAAAAATGGTTTGAGGACGAGATTGCAAGATGGAAAGTACACCGGCCGAGATACGATTTAAGCAAACAACTAAAGAAGATCCACATGCAGCAACGTGGGAAGATGGGCAGTGGAGCAAGGCCCGAGGAAGTTGTACTTGAGGGTTGTCGGGATTTTACTAGGAGGGCGCCGGTGGTCGGGATCTGCCCATACTGCGGCAGCGAGCTAGTGGCGAAGGCCCTACCGCGCCGGAGCTTGGTCAGATAGAACGGCGGGTACCGCAGATCGGGACGAGCTGCCTCAACACCGTCGAACGGAGAGACGATGCACATCCTCCCTTTCCGCCAGCGGACGGGATGCGGTCGGATCACTGACCAACGCTGAGAGAGAGAGAGAGAGGCCACGACGGCCTTGTGTGAGATTGTGTGACGAGACTCACGAGAGACAAACCCATTTTTCCATTTTCCCCATGGCAATCATTTTATATTCTAGGCGTGGTACCGGACCCTCCTTCGAGTAAACAACCGCTACACGCGTCAAATTATCACGTGGGCTGCCTTTTCGTACAGAAACGAACTCCACCGTGTACCCACACGGGTGTGGCCGGGAACGAGACGTGAGTATGTGCGTCGTGCGTGCACTTCTTCTTTAGGTGCAGGTACGTACGTGGGTGGGTGTGAGAGAGATGGTTTGTGCGAAACAGAGGCAATGTGTTGATGATATCTCAATCAGAAAAATGTAACATATGCAATGTGTGTCAAACGGAGTCATGGACGTGAGATATCGATAGAATTGAAAACAGGGATGAAGTGTGTGGCTGCGCGATCGATAAAGAGTGCCATCGAATTTGTGTTTGCCCACGTCAAAGATACAGGACGGCTGGCCTACTGGAATTTGAGAGGGCAGAGGTGCAGTTCTTCTCCATGGCATGGA
>NC_057798.1:401135919-401198174 GCF_018294505.1 Triticum aestivum | reverse complement strand
CTAGTATATGTGTGGGAAGGAGAGAGACATAGCTATGTATTGAGGGAGATCGATCGACATCCATGGATATGTGTAGCAGAGGAATAAGGTTGGGAAAAGACAAAGATAGAGCGTCGGAGGGTTGGTGGTGGAGTGGCGTCTCACCAATGGTGGGAGAGGCCTGCTAGACAAATGGAGGGTATGAGTGCAATATCAATAAGAGAGGGTGGGGGATGTCTGTCTGTCTATGCACGTGCGTGTGAGAGACGGGTCGGGAGGTATTCAAGGATGATGAGGGGAGAAGATATGGTTGTGGTAAGCATGCGTAACTACATAGGAAGATCAACCGTCTTGTGTCCGAGAAAAGGAGAGACATAACTAGCGAGGTAAGTGTATCGGTGCTTGGTGAAAACGAATTATAGTCGACCTGGCTATATGTAGGGAGATCAGTTCATATACACGCCTGCATGTGTTAGAAGCAAATAAGGTCCGGAGAGGCAGACAGGGGGAGAGGGTGTGGCTAGGAGGTGGTGCGAGAGGCCTACCATGTCGAGGGGGGAGGAGTGTGCGAGCATGTGATTAATGAAAAGAGGGGCGGGAGTGTGCACCTGCGTGGAATCGTATTGGACATATGGGGGCATGGACGGTGAGAAGAGAAGAGGGGAAGTATATATGTGTTTGTTGTAGGCACACTTGGCTAGAGAGGTATATCGACCGGTGTGTGCCAGAAAGAAGGAGTTGGGGGCCTACACACACCACTGGTGGACGACCTAAAGAGAAATAATGAACGTGCGCGATGGAGGGGACGCTAAGGGTGTGTGAGGGGGGCGGGCGTGTACATGCATGATAGAAAGTTAGCACTAGCTAGATACAAATAGAAGAGGATCGTGAAGGTGTAAAAGACAAACAAAGATCATAATTCATTATAAAAAGCTGGATACAAATACTTGAAGAAGATATCATAATGTAGAACATTGATTATAATTTGGGCTAATGTGTGGCTTTTGCAACTCAGGTCCAAATACTTGTCATAATGTAGGGGGCGGGGCACTTTACTTTGTGTGATAAACACGGTGTACTTATGGAACATGGTTTAGATTATGAATATATAGTTAGTACATCTAATGTACTATTATTTGGAATCAACATCAAGTGTATTCAAAAAATAGAATTCGAGTTCATGTAGTACACATAGTTCATATCTATCTCTATAGTAATCATGTGGTGTGTTATTAAGGTAATACACGAATGATGGTTGAAGTTGGCAACAATCATGACTGTAGATTCTTATTGAAATAGAGAACGAATTCAAATTTAGTTCGAATTGCAGCGGTAGTATAGACATTTGGAATGCACTAAAATGTTTGTATGAGTAGGTTACATGCATTATATAGCTAGCGAAAAAAATTAATCGGACATAACATGGATTCATACTCCCTCCTTCCATCTATATAGGGCGTAATGAGATTTTTAAGACCGCCTTTGACTATTGACAAGATTAATAGTACATGACATGCACAATGTGAAAATTATATCATTGAAAGAACCTTTCACAGACGAAGTTAACGGTGTGCTTTGTGTAAGTTGCATGTCATATATCATTGCTCTAATATTTGGTCAAAGTTAGCATCGAAAAACGCATTAGGCTCTATATAGATGGAAGGAGGGAGTAGCTTTGAATAGCATTTGTATAGTAAAACAGGGCAAGACTCTCTCTTCGTGTGGTGTGAATAGTTTTATTTTTTTGTTTTCTTTTTGGTTGAGGGAAGTGCGAATTGATTTGGTACGTACAAGTACAATATTACTACACATTAGGCTTGTCCCTAAAATTCAACCCGCGTCTTGTTATATCCTGAAAATTCAGATATCGTGCTCCCAAAACCGACGCCTTCACAACCCGCGCCTTGCTATCCCGAAATTACAACGCGCGCGAAAACTCCCTCCAGCTGCCATATCCCGACACGCGAAATCCCCCTTCTAACCCTGAGCCGAAAGGGCCACTAGTTCAAATCGGTGGGGGGTACTTTTGTAACACACCCTACATTTTGGACAAGCGCGTCCCTAAGTCATGCTTCACCCCCTCCCATCGCCCCCTTTTCACCATTCGAAATCCCAGGATGCCATAACCTCTCCGCTCCAGCCGCGAAACCCCACCCTCCTCCGTCCGCCACGTCACCGCTGCCCAGCCAGAGCCTCTTCCCCGACGACGTCGTCCACCGCAACAGCTCGACGTCCCTCGTCCACCTCCCCGGATGAGGATCCGTCGTCCATCTTGTCGTCCCGCCGGTTCAGCCGCCCCGTCCTCCACCTCCAAGGATCTACTCCGACGTCGCCTCGTCTATCGCGGCTGCTCCATCCCCACAGCGCTGTCTTAACCTACTCCACTGGAACTGCAACATCCTCACCGACTCCTCAGACGAAGCCAAGGCCTACTTGGCGCCACCAAAGAGTTTGTACACTCATCGCATCACACCTTCTCCTTAACTCGACCTCCTGACGCCGACGGTGCTCCATCCCGCACCCCCATGGAGCGGCTACCTTGAAGCCGGCTCCGCGGGTGACATCTCCATGGCGGCTCTCCCCCAGTGCGAGGCCCCTTCAGCGGCAGTGTCCATACCAGCCAGATCTGCTGCTGCTGCTCCGGCTCTCGCTCACTCGCTCGCGCTGCTGCTGCTGCTCTGGCTCTCGCTCGATTGCTCGCTCGCCCAGCTACTGCTGCTACTCTCCCCCTCTCTCGTGTTGCTGCTCTGCTCCGATTAAGCCACACTTCAGTCGACTGAATTGACTTTTGGGTCAGTCGATTTTCAGGGGTTGGGGGGGGGGGCTCGCCGGAGTTAAGGAAGAACCACCCGCAGCAGGGACGAGGGCTCGCCAGAGAGGTACCCCACTATCTATCTTAGGGTTCAGGGTGGGGGGGCCTAGAGGGCTGGCCGGGGCGGCGGTGGCGAGTTGTTTTGGGGCAGCAAGGCGGTGCTGGGGCCGGCGGTTCGGCCGGTGGTGGCAGGCGGCTCAGGGGTGTGCAGGTTGAAGATGAATTGCAGGTCCTCCCTAAACTACATGTCAAGTGCCTCTCTACTACCATTGCGTTCAGTTTCGACAGTAGCATTCAGATTCCACAGTAAATTTTAGTTTCGACAGTTAAGTTTAGAGTCAACAGTTTTTACCTCATCTGTTGTAGTTAGCTGGTTTTTGGTGATGTTAATTTTACATCCATTTTTCATCATCTATTGGAGATGCTATTAGAATCCCACTTGAGATTGATGATGTTTGTCTTGTGCTGCTTCAGCCTTGACGTCTTACGGCTCACCGGAGCTGCTCCAACGACAGAACGATCCATCACAACAGAGCAGTGCCCTGGACGCCGTCTACAGATTCCTCAGATCTTCCTCCACACCTCCGACAGCCACCTCTTCCTCAACTGCTTCAGCGACCAACCCAATGATGCTGAGGTCGACACGGCTACGGCAAAAAGGTTGTACACTTGTTGCATCACTTATTACTATACATTCATGTCGATCCATTAGGGCTATTTTGGTTCAACCGAAAAACATAGCAATAGGGAATTTTCCAATGGCACTCTACTATTCAATTATTTATGCATTTTGTTGAAAGGAATGAAGCAAAACATCCACCTGGACCTACTTTTCAAAATCCTATGCATGAAAACAAGACCAAGCGCATTAGTGCGAGAATAACATTCTAACTGTACACGCTTTCATATGGTTTCTCTTTATTTTGTCCATGTTTCTTTGCATTTCTCTGCTCTTCCAATTCCTGTAAACCAAACACCCAAGTTGAAAGAAATCTTGTGTTTACAAATGCTCTGTTTACCATGTGCATTTTCCTATCCTATTCTGGTGTTTTTCCTATCCCTGCGTTTTAAGAATCATGCAAGCCAAATGAGCCCTTACAGAATTACTTCAGTTATAGGTACGTGTCGAAGGGAACTTTGTGTGGTCTGTCCTGCTCCTGCTGCGACGTCGTCCACCTCACCCGATCTGCTCCATCGACAGAAGCATCCACCAAACCAGACATCACGACTCCTGACCGTCTTTCGCCGCCTCAGATCTCCTTCCCTGCCGCCGGCACCCACCCCAACGGCATCACCATCATCGACTCAGCAGATGAACCTGAGGAGTACACGGGTCCACAAGAGAGTTCACACTCTTTTGTTTCTGCTTATGTTATGCATTGCTTAACTTACCTGCTACTTTATCGTCCTGTTCAGCTCTTGGACTCCCAACTCAGGTCCAAATTCATGTTCAAACTTGAGTTCTAAATTAGTTGTGGGGCACATATCGAGGCAACAATGAATAGTATGTCTGTCTAATATCTGGTTCACCTAGGGTATGCCTATGTTGTTCATCCTGGGTGGGAAACAAATAGTAAAGCAATCATCAGCCTACTATCATTATTTTTGGATCCATCCACTGGTTGTTACCATCTCTCTAAATTTCTGCATGCTCTCCTTACATAATCTCACCATATTTTTCGTATGCATGTCAGATATTGTACACAGTCATGCTGAACATGTAGAAAAAAAGAGAAGAGTTTTGTGCAGCAATACAATGTCATGCAGACATCGCTCCATGGTGGGTTCAATGGAAAACCCTCCCCACACCTCTCCAGATTGTAATCCAGAGGAAGATATCTGTTCTGAGGTGGATTCAGACGCAGCTGACCACTCCTATTTACCCCCAAGGTGTTTGCTCTACCTTGGCATGATGATGTTAGTCATATCATGCATATGTTGCCTTGCATTGCCTACTTTTGACATCATATATGTCATATGCTTAGTTTAGACATGTTCTGTAATGCCACCTGTTTAGTTTCTATATCATATATGGGAATTATGCAGTCTCATGTCTTTTAGCCAGCCATAATATATGTGAAATGTGCAATGCCATCCTGTTTAACCAGGCATCATATATTTGAATGATATCTTGCCCATCCTTTTCTTCATTAGATTTCCATTTGTCGACAATGTTTGTACATTAAACTACTCTTCCTGTGAATCAGCCATTTGGGTGGGAGATGGAAAAATCTGGAGTGAAAAAAAGGCCTTCAGAGCAGACAGTGCTACCTATCGAAGCAGATCTCTTGTTGGGTCCCGATAGCTCCTCAGAGATGGATTCAGAGACAGATGACTAGTCCTATTCCCCTACTGAGGTGTATGCTCTAACTTGGCACAGTTATACTGCTCATATCATGCATACGGTGTCTTGCATTGCATATTTTAGACATCATATACACAATATTCAACACCATGTTCTTAGTTTAGACATCATATCGAAAGCCCTCTGTTTAGCATATAAATCACATATGTGAATTAAATGATGCGATCCTGATTACTTAGATAACATGTAGGTGAATTATGTCATGCGATCCTGTTTAGTTATTCATCATATCTTTGAATTATGTTATGCTATGCTATCCAGTTTAGATAGACACCATATATGTGAAATTATGTCATGCTATCCATTTTAGTTAAACAATATACATGTCAACTATTTCATGCCCTGTTTTTTCCACACTATCTATTGCATCTGTCTCTCATACAATGTCTGTACATTCAACTATGTTTCCGGTTTATCAGCCATTTGAATTGGAGCAGGTGATGCTAGTATCTAGCGGAATAAAAACACGGTCTTCAAATAAAACAGTGCTACCTCTTGGTGGAGATAGCACCCCGGTTGTACATGAACAAGAACCATCCCTACCACACATAACCCAAACTCTCGTAGATTGTACCCCTACTGCAATGGACAGAGGACCAGCTTCACCCAATCTAACCCCAACCCCAGCCGATAGTAACCCAGTTCCTGTTGACGCAACACCGTCTCCACCACAGAGCTCCCAAACAAGAGCAGTTAGTAAGGCAGCTCCAGTTCCCAAAGGGCCAGTACTATCACGGCGAAACCCAACTCCACCAGTTAGTATGCCTATTACTGTGGAGGAAGCACAACCAGCCAGTCGTAGTTTAGCATCTATCGCATTTGATGTTGTTAAATCGTATGTCCGTATCTTCCCATCTTGGAAATATTATACTGAAGATGAAGAAAAATGCCAGTTGCAGGTGTTTGTCCAGGAGTTATGTGTAAGTAATGTTATTCATGGCAATTACTTTGCTTCGTCCCATACATCCTACCTCCATGATGGTTATAATACAACAAATTTTCCCATTTTTCTCTATAGAGAAGGACCGATTTGGAAACTCAGGATGAGGTAACCTGTGCTAATACCTCTGCTATCTTCAAGAATTCTTGGTGGCAGTATCGGAATTACCTGAAGAAAATGTACTTCACCGGCAAAGAAACTCATCAAATTCCCTTACGTTCTCCTGAGACACATTTACTGGACGATGACTGGGAATGCCTTGTTCTGTACTGGTCCCAAACCAAGAATGTGGTAAGGTCTATGAGCTCATTTTCTATTTTTAAGTATTATATTCTTGCATCTTAATGTACTCTATTCATGTAGAACAAGTGCCTAAACCTGAAGAACAATTGTTCTAATTTAAGATTCCATTGCTATCATAGTTCAAAAAAGCGCTAGGTGTTAATTGTGTGTTTTGCCACCGCCTTGCACTTTACTGACCAAAGCACATGCTTATGCGCAGTTATGCACAGATTAAGCGTGGTTATGCGCAATGCGTTTTGCCAACGCCTGGAGCCTAGGCGCGCTTGAGCGCACCTTTTTTAACTTTGATTGCTTTGCTCTTGTATCACTGTATTTACTGATACAAACTTATTTTTAAATTGAAGGATCCAATCGAAACTCCAATGGCACAGCAGGTATGTTCACGCATGTTTCTTTAACAGGTTTGCTCTTATCAATAGCTCTTTTGATTCCAATTTCAATTGTGTATACAGCTGACTTTCATATCATGCACATTACTAGCATCACAACAGAGCCAATAGTGTTGTTGTACATGTAGAACCGTGGTACCCATCTGAAATCTCGTTGTGTCGTGTAGTTTCCCACGCTTTGTATTCTTTCACTGCTGCTTTGTCTTGAACTGATATGATTTGAACCGTGTCTCTATTTTGATTTGGCAAGACAATGCAGTGACCATAGGACATAGATATATGTTTGTTTGATGCTTTTATTATGTACTAGTACTTGGCAATAGAAGACTTGGTAGTTTAATCCTGTCCACCTTACTAATGAACTAGTTCACCGAAATGAGTTTCATATACTAGTACATGCTAAACTTGTTATGTGTCTGCTTGTTTCTTCTTTTAGAATGCTGACAGAATATTGGGGAGGAGTGCCTTATTAAGCAATGGTAAAGGAAGTAATGTAGATAAGGTTTAGGATAGTGACACATTCTTGTTGGTCTCCAACAAAGCTGATAAAACAGCTAAGGAAGACTATCTTGAAGACACCGAGACAACCCCAAAGTCCTGTCTTGGTTTAGTGTTTGAGTTACTGGCCACTACCGCTTGCACAAGCTATTGAAACTCACTGTCTGAATCAGTTCGGTTTCTTGAGTCTCAACTACAAGCTGAAAGACATCGATCAGCTGTGCTGCGACAAGAAGCGGAAGGACTGCGGAAGTCCCTAGAGCATTCAGATGCATACTTTCTGGTGCAACAGCAAGTGTTGGAGGATTTTAGTGCCAAACAGGACAAAGCTAATCCGCTTTCTAAGCTTATTGCCAGCATGGTGGATACCCAGGATAACATTTCTTGAGCTCTTCTGAAGTTGTTTCAGTTATGCTCTTGTTTTGCTGCCACGTTTATTTGCACTGGTGGCCAATTTTGACGGCCAGTGTATGTAATATGCTGCTTTGTTCCCTATATTTGCACTGGTGGCGAGCTTTGATGCCCAGTGGATGTAATATGTGTAATAGCGGTAATAGGCTAGCCTTAATTACTTGCTTATTTATTTCCTTATTGTCTTGTTTAGTTGTTTGCTTGTAGTCACTGCAGTTCTTTTTCTGTGTTTTTCTAGTGGCCACAATAGCCTATTTTTGGTAACTAGGCCAAAATAATCATGGCAACACACGGACTGTTGTAACCATGGGCCTCCTTCAGGTCGTATGATCCATGGGCCTTCGTTCGGCCGTAGGAGCATTGGCCTTCTATATGGGCCGTAGGATCCATCGGCCTTCTATACGAGCCTTAGGGATCAATGGGCCTTCTACGGGCCATAGGGTCCATGGGCCTTCTATGGGCCATACGATCCATGGGCCTTCTATGGGTCGTACTATCCATGGGCCTCATACGGGCCGTAGGATCCATGGGCCTTCTACGGGGCGTATCATCATTTCACCAATCATGGGCCGTACTATTCGTGGACCATAATGGGCCGTTAATAGGCCATATTTGATAACTCTATGAAAACAGCCCAACGGGTTTTCTTGACATGAAAACGGACCAATGTATTAATGGTCCGCAAACGGACCGACTGTAACGACGGGCTAAATTTGGCCCACAAGCAGAAAATGACAGTAACGGGCCGTATATAACTGAATGCTGCAAGTGAGCCCAAGAATAAATGGGCCCTGTTTAGGCCGAAAGATAACTTGGGCTGGAAATGGCCCAATGGAATAATGGGCCGTTAATGGGTATAAAGTGATACATTGTTCATTACGGGCCAGTTTCACCACGGGTCGTTAATGGGCCAAGAGTTACAAAGGTCCTCATATGGGCCGAAAGAAGTCATGGGCCACACATGGGCCGGAAGTTAAAACAGGCTGAATCATATTGGACGGCCAGATGACGCTACTGGGCCGGATAGGGCGTAACGAGCCCTGGGTTAGCGGGCTGTACATGGGCTATATGCGAACAGGCGTTAACAGGCTTTTCGTGGGCCAGCCCGCCACCTTTTGACCAAGTCAAACGGGCCGGCCTTTTCACAGGAATGGGCCTCTGTTGGGCCGTGCCACGTGTCGCTGTATCATAGGCGCCTTCGGTCCAATGAGCGGATGACATCTGTCCCAACGGTGAGCCAACACGCGTTTCCTCCAGCCAATGATGATTTTACACGTGGAAAATCCCCATTGGTCGGGGCTGTTAACGGGTTATCGGATCCAAAACCCGACCCGATAGCTTAACGACGTTCCATTATGGTGGATGCCACGTGTCGGTCACCCTTGACGAAAGCACTTCTGTGACGCGTGATTTATCGTCATGGAAGTGGACACTTCCGTGATGATAATTTTGGTAATGTCATGGAACACTTCTACGACAGCACAGGTATGACTATCTTGATTCTGTCATAAATTTGTCATGGATGTACATGCATGACAAAAAACGCGACCTACTGTGACAAACATGTATCATCACAGAAGTGTATTTTTTTGTAGTGGGAGAGGGCCCCCCTTCTTATTCTTCTTCCTTGACCTCCTCCCAGATGGGAGAAGGGTTTCCCCTCTGGTCCTTGGCTCCCATGGCGTGGGAGGGGAGAGAGCCCCTCCGAGATTGGATTTATCTCTCTGTTTCTGCGTTCTCGAATTCTGCCCTGGCACCATTTCTTTTATATCTGGAGATCCGTAACTCCGATTGGATTGAAACCTTCGCCCAGATCGTTTTCCAAAAAATAGCTTTCTTGCAGCCAAAGAAGGGCATCAACCGCCTTACGGGTGGCCCACGAGAGTGGGGGGCACGCCCACCTAAAGTGGGCCTGGGCCCCTATCTCCTGGCCACCTCGGGCACCGTCTCGCGTTGATTTTACTTCCCAAAAATCACAAATATTCCAAAATAATTCTCCGTCCATTTTTATCCCATTTGGACTCCGTTTGATATGGGGTTTCTGCGAAACATAAAACATGCAACAGATAGGAACTGGCACTGGGCACTGGATCAATATGTTAGTCCCAAAAATAGTATAAAAAGTTGCCAAAAGTATATGAAAGTTGTAGAGTATTGGCATGGAACAATCAAAAATTATAGATACGACAGAGACGTATCAGCATCCTCAAGCTTAATTCCTGCTCGTCCTCGAGTGGGTAAATGATAAAAAAGATAATTTTTGATGTGGAATGCTACTTAGCATAATCTTGATCATATATCTAATCATGGCATGAATATTAAGACACGAGTGATTCAAAGCAATAGTCTATCGTTTGACATAAAAACAATAATACTTCGAGCGTACCAATAAAGCAATCATGTCTTTTCAAAACAACATGGCCAAAGAAAGTTATCCCTACAAAATCATATAGTCTGGCTGTTGCTCTATCTTCATCACACAAATTATTTAATCATGCACAACCCCGATGACAAGCCAACAATTGTTTCATACTTTAGTAATCTCAAACTTTTTCAACTTTCACGCAATACATGAGCGTGAGCCATGGACATACCACTATAGATGGAATAGAATGGTGGTTGTGGAGAAGGCAAAAAGGAGAAGATAGTCTCACATCAACTAGGCGTATCAACGTGCTATGGAGATGCCCATTAATAGATATCAATGTGAGTGAGTAGGGATTGCCATGCAATGGATGCACTAGAGATATAAGTGTATGAAAGCTCAACAAAAGAAACTAAGTGGGTGTGCATCCAACTTGCTTGCTCACGAAGACCTAGGGCATTTGAGGAAGCCCATCGTTGGAATATACAAGCCAAGTTCTATAATGAAAATTCCCACTAGTATATGAAAGAGAAAGCATAGGAGACTCTCTCTATGAAGAACATGGTGCTACTCTGAAGCACAAGTATGGTAAAAGGATAGTAACATTGCCCCTTCTCTCTTTTTCTCTCATTTTTTTATTTTCTTTTATTTTCTTTTTATTTTTTTGGTGGGCTTCTTTGGCCTCTTTTTTTATTTGGGCTTCTTTGGCCTCTTTTATTTTCATAAAGTCCGGAGTCTCATCCCGACTTGTGGGGGAATCATAGTCTCCATCATCCTTTCCTCACTGGGGCAATGCTCTAATAATGATGATCATCACACTTTTATTTACCTACAACTCAATATCTAGAACAAAGATATGACTCTATATGAATGCTTCCGGCGGTGTACCGGGATGTGTAATGATCTAGCGTAGCAATGACATTAAAAAAGGACAAGCCATGAAAACATCATGCTAGCTATCTTACGATCATGCAAAGAAATATGGCAATGAATGCTCAAGTCATGTATATGATGCTGATGGAAGTTGCATGGCAATATATCTCAGAATGGCTATGGAAATGCCATGATAGGTAGGTATGGTGGCTGTTTTGAGGAAGGTATATGGTGGGTGTATGGTACCGGCAAAAGTTGCGCGACACAAGAGAGGATAGCAATGGTGGAAGGGTGAGAGTGCGTATAATCCATGGACTCAACATTAATCGTTAAGAACTCACATACTACGCGCATTGAAAACAAAGTACTACGCGCATGATCCTAGGGGGATAGATTGGTAGGAAAAGACCATCGCTCGTCCCCGACCGCCACTCATAAGGAAGACAATCAATAAATAAAATTGTGCTCCAACTTCATCACAAAGCGGTTCACCATACGTGCATGCTTCGGGAATCACAAACCTCAACACAAGTATTTCTACTAATCCAAAATCACCCACTAGCATAACTCTAATATCACCACCTTTATATCGCAAAACTATTGCAAGGAATCAAACATATCATATTCAGCGATCTACAAGTTTATGTAGGATTTTATGACTAACCATGTGAATGACCAATTCCTGTCATCTCTCTAAATAGATATAAGTGAAGCAAGAGAGTTTAATTCTTTCTACAAAAGATATGCCCATGATCTAACAAATATAAGTGAAGCAAAAGAGCATTCTACAAATGGCGGTTTTCTATGTGAAGAGAAACAGTCAATCCAAACTTCAAATGATATAAGTGAAGCACATGAAGCATTCTATAAAGCCATACTCAAAAGATTTAAGTGAAGTGCAATGAGCATTCTATAAATCAACCAAGGACTATCTCATACAAGCATGGTGCATAAGAGAAAAACGAAAACTAAATGCAAAAGACGCTCCAAGACTTGCACATATCGCATGAACGAAACGAATCCGAAAACATACCGATACTTGTTGAAGAAAGAGGGGATGCCTTCCGGGGCATCCCCAAGCTTAGACTCTTGAGTCTCCTTGAATATTTACTTGGGGTGCCTCGGGCATCCCCAAGCTTGAGGTCTTGCTTCTCTTCCTTTTCCTCATATCGAAACCTCCTCGATTAGACACTTCATCCACACAAAACTTCAACAGAAAACTCGGTAAGATCCGTTTGTATAATAAAGCAAATCACCACTCTAAGTACTATTTCAAACCAATTCATATTTTGTTTTTTCATTGTGTCTACTGTAATATAGTTTTTCCATGGCTTAATCCACTGATATAAATTGGTAGATTCATCAAAACAAGCAAACTATGCATCAAAAACAGAATCTGTCGAAAACAGAACAGTCTGTTGCAATCTGAACAATAGCAATACTTATGGTACCCCAAATATTCTAAAAAAATTAGGAAAAATGAAAAAGTTGCACGGCAAGACAGTTCAAAAGGAATCAGAACCATTTGACGTTCCAGTTAAAAATGTAAAATCGCGCACTACAGCCATAGTTTCTGTCCCGCACCGTACAAACCAACAAGCATTGTAAACATCCTAAAGGCAAACCTTAGCACATTATTTTTATAATACAATGGAATTGTACAAGGGGATAATTATTTTTGATGAAAATTTTCTGTAATCAAGATTCACAAAGTTTCCATGAGCATGAACATAGTTCAAGGAGCTCTCCCATTTCAACAATGCTTGCCTTTCTTACTTTCACTTTCCTTTTTGAAAAGTTTTGGGTTCCCCTCTTTATTTTTTTGTTTTTAAACTATATTAAAAGCACTCACCAGAAATAAATGACTCTCTAAAACTTCCGGGTTGTCTCCCTGGCAGTGCTTTCTTTAAAGCCATTAAGCTAGGCATAAAGTGCTCAAGTAATGAATCCACCTGGATCCCAAGGTATATCAAAGCCAATTTTAATTAACAATGATTTGTAATTTAGTAGTGAGCACAAAGTAACATATATCATGCAACAACGAAGTCTAACTCTTTTCCTATGCATCGGCATGTCATAAAAGAACAATTCATGCACACCAAGTAAAGGCCAATGCATAGTATAAGCAGTTTCTTGCAATTCCATCATATTGGAAACATAGAGAGGTGGAGATATAGTTCCTCTCTCATAGTAATTGCAAGTAGGAGCAGCAAGCACATGCATATCACATTCATCAAAATTATCATGTGCAATGGTAAAAGGCAACCCATCAATATAATCCTTAATAAGCACAAACTTCTCCGATATAGTGTCGCTTGGAGAATTCAAAAAGATAATAGGACTATCATGCGTGGGTGCAATAGCAACAATATCATGTTTAACATAAGGAACTATAGCAAGTTCATCTCCATAAGCATAATTCATATTGGCATCTTGGCCACAAGCATAGCAAGCATCATCAAAAAGGGATATTTCAAGAGAATCAACGGGATCATAGCGATCATCATAGCAATCATCCTTCGGTAAGTACGAAGGGGAATTAAACAATCTATGAGTTGAAGAGTTACTCTCATTAGAAGGTGGGCACGGGTGATCAATCCGCTCTTCCTCCTTTTGTTCTTCGCTCTTCTCATCATCTTTTTCATCCAATGAGCTCACAGTTTCATCAATTTCTTCTTCCATAGCTTCCTGCGAAATATTAGTCTCTTCTTGGACAGCAGAGAATTTCTCAATATATAGTTTAACATAGGCATTAGAAGCATAATTATCATAACAATATTCAAGTATGGCAAAATTTTCAGATTTGTAGAGAGTAGCATCATACTTTTCAATCAAAGAAGCAATTTCATAAGAACCCTTAAAAGCAACAAATTCTTCAATTTGTTGAACATCATAGTAATTATAAACACCCTTAGCATACGAAGATACGATTCCATTATCAATAAACTCACATTGGTAGGGAAGGTGTTTCTTAGGGTTTTCAGAACAACAAGTAATATCATATATTTCACATAAATTCCAAGCATAGCATTGCAAATGATGAATTTGATCCAGTAAAAGTTTTCCTTTTTCAGATATATGGTGTCACACATAACAAGCATGCTCATCTAAAGATTTGCCCTCAACTAAGCTAGTGGGGGGTTTTAGCACGAGCACAAAGGGATCAAAGATGATCCAAGTAAAAGGCTTCAGGAGTGTGATAGATTTTGAGTGGTTCTTCAATCATTGGTGTAGTAGGTACAACTATTTTTTTGGTATTTTTCATTTCCTACCCATAACTAAGGATAGAAAACAACTAAGAACAACAAATAAATATTACTTAGTGATAAAGCAAACAAGCACACATGAGAATATTCACCCCACGCTATGACTCCCCGGCAACGGCGCCAGAAAAAGGTCTTGATAACCCGCAAGTATACGGGATAGTTGTAGCCTCTTTCGATAAGTAAGAGTGTCTAACCCAACGAGGATCTAAAGGTAGAACAAATACTCCCTCAAGTCCTATTGGCCACTGATACGACTCTACGCATGCTTGACGTTCGCTTTACCTAGAACAAGTATGAAACTAGAAGTACTTTGTAGGTGTTGTTGGATAGTTTTGCAAGATAATAAAGAACAAGTAAATAAAAAGTACGGGTTGTTTAGATAAAGATGCAATAAAGTAAATATAGCAAGTGTGGAAAAGTGGTAGTAGGAGTTGTGGAATTATCCCTAAGCAATTGACTACTTTACTAGACCGATAGCAAGTTTTATGTGGGAGAGGCCACTGCTAGCATGTCATCCCTAACTTGGAATTCTATGCACTTATGATTGGAACTATTAGCAAGCATCCGCAACTACTAACGTTCATTAAGGTAAAACCCAACCATAGCATTAAGATATATTGGTCCCCCTTCAATCCCGTATGCATTAATTTCTATGCTAGGTTGAAGCTTCTGTCACTCTAGCCTTCCAATACATAGTCCTATCAACATACAACTAACCCTATGGTGTGATCCACGCGTGCACTCATATGATGGGCACCAAAGGACAACAACATAACCACAAGCAAATTAAATCAATCATAGCAATTCATCAACCACCAATAGGATAACGAAAATCTACTCAGACATCATAGGATGGCAACACATCATTGGATAATAATATGAAGCATAAAGCACCATGTTCAAGTAGAGGGTACAGCGGTTGTGGGAGAGTGGGCCGCTGTAGATAGAGGGGGAAGGTGATGGAGATGTTGGTGAAGATGACGACAGTGTTGGTGAAGATCACAGTGATGATGATGGCCCCCGGCAGCGCTCCGGCGCCACCGGAAGCAAGGGGGAGAGGGGCCCTCTTCTTCTTCTTCTTCCTTGACCTCCTCCCTAGATGGGAGAAGGGTTTACCATCTGGTCCTTGGCTCCCATGGCACGAGAGGGGCGAGAGCCCCTCCGAGATTGGATCTATCTCTCTATTTCTGCGTTCTCGAATTCTGCCCTGGCACCGTTTCTTTTATATCTGGAGATCCGTAACTCCGATTGGATTGAAACCTTCGCCCAGATCGTTTTCCAAAAATTAGCTTTCTTGCGTCCAAAGAAGGGCATCAACCGCCTTACTGGTGGCCCACGAGAGTGGGGGGCGTTCCCACCTAAAGTGGGCGTGGGCCCCTATCTCCTGGCCACCTTGGGCACCGTCTCGCGTTGATTTTACTTCCCAAAAATCACAAATATTCCAAAATAATTCTCCGTCCGTTTTTATCCCGTTTGGACTCCGTTTGATATGGGGTTTCTGTGAAACATAAAACATGCAACAGATAGGAACTGGCACTGGGCACTGGATCAATATGTTAGTCCCAAAAATAGTATAAAAAGTTGCCAAAAGTATATGAAAGTTGTAGAATATTGGCATGGAACAATAAAAAATTATAGATGCGACGGAGACGTATCATGTACTTCAAGGCAAGCTGGCCGCTCGGGCAACAGCTCATTGGCAGAGGGATGGCGTTCTCCCTCGAGCCCTGCGCGCCCTGCCACGGCTTCAAGGAGAGCTGTCCTCTCAGGCGACAGTTTGGAGGAGGGTTGGCGTCTCGTTCGACCACCATACTGGTGGAGGGAGGGACAATCGACCCACCAGCATTCAAGCCACTCCCCTTCGCCCTCTTATTCCTCCCGCAACGGCTATGAGGGTTCGTCAGGCTCAGGGACAGAGAGTGCCACCGCTGCCTTCTCAAGGGCCACTGCAGAGCAAGCTGCAGAAACCCTTTGACATGTCGTCGCTGTCGGCAGATCGGACACAAGGCGAGGGGCTGCACCAACGCTCCTTCCCCCTCTGTGTCTTTGGCTTTGAGGGCGCTTGCGTCTTCGTGGGCTGCTCTGCAGCCTGCCTCGGGTGCTGCTCTGCCTCAACCTCCTTGGTCTCCCTTGGTGCTGCCAGCACCGCCAGCGCCTCCCTCCATGTCATGCCATGCCGCCCTCCCTCTCCGTGTGGGTGACCCCTCACTGCACCTTGAGGAGGGTCACGTGGTCATCGTATCCTCCCCAGAGATGGAGGCCAACGCTACGAGGCTTGCATCCTTGGGGGCCTTCCTCTGGCTTGGTGGAAACCGGCCGGCGATGAACGCGGCGGAGATCAAGGAGGCCATCTCCAACCAGTTCGGCATCGAGCGCGTAACGGTGGTCCCCCACTTCCTCGAGGACTTCTTCGCCCTGTTCGAGCACGTACACCACCGAGACAGGGTCACCGCGTCGCCTGGGTGCTTCCGGCACATTGGCTTCGACATCCACTCCTCAAACTAGCGGTCCAATGCTCACCGATGTGGTGCAGGTGAACTACCATGTCCACCTCTGCATTGAGGGAATCCCGCTCAATGCTTGGAGCGATTTCGTGGCGGGCAAGTTCTTGGGCCGGACACCTTCCTACATTACTTCGACATCGCCACGCTCCGCTGTGAAGATGCTTCCTGCCTGAAGCTTTAGGCATGATCAGACAACCCCTGTGCCATCACAAAAGTCCAGCGCGTCACCATCGCCCCGAGGGTGCAAGCTGGTATTAGTGGCGCCCCTTCCACGGCCGTCGGCCACCCTGGGATCCGTCGCTGCGCCATCGTCCACCCGGACCAGCTAGAAGACTACATGCCTGACGCCTCTGGTCAGGTGCCTCGCCGCCCCCGCACTGACCCATTCACCTCAGTCTATGGGGTGGTCTATGTTGGGGAATGCGGTAATTTCAAAAAATTTCCTACGATCACGCAAGATCTATCTAGGTGATGCATAGCAACGAGGGGAGAGTGTGTCCGCATACCCTCGTAGGCTGAAAGCGGAAGCGTTAAGTAACACGGTTGATATAGTCGAACATCTTCGTGATCCAACCGGTCAAGTACCGAACGCATGGCACCTCTGCGATCTGCACATGTTCAGCTCGGTGATGTCCCTCGAACTCTAGATCCAGCTGAGGCCGTCAGCACGACAGCGTGGTGACGGTGATGATGAAGTTACCGGCGCAGGGCTTCACCTAACCACTATGACGATATGACCGAGGTGGAAATCTGTGGAGGGGGGCACCACACACGGCTAAAAGATCAACTTGATCAACTTGTGTGTCTATGGGGTGCCCCCTGGCCACGTATATAAAGGAGGGGAGGGAAGAGGTGGCCGACACAAGGGGGGCGCGCCAGGTGTGGGGAATCCTACTAGGACTCCCCAGTCCAAGTAGGATTCCCCTCCTCTTTCCTATTCCTGGTAGGAGAAGGAGGGAAGGAGGAAGAGGGTAGAAGGAAGGAGGGGGGCGCCGTCCCCTCCTAGTCCAATTCGGACCAGCCCATGGGGGGGGTGCGGCCACCCTTTGAGGCCCTTATCTCCTTTCCCGTATGGCCCATTAAGACCCATTACTTCCCCCGGCGAATTCCCGTAACTCTCTGGTACACCGAAAAATACCCGAATCACTTGGAACCTTTCCGATGTCCGAATATAGCCTTCCAATATACCGATCTTTATGTCTCGACCATTTAGAGACTCCTCATCATGTCTGTGATCTCATTCGGGACTCCGAACAAACTTTGGTCATCAAATCACATAACTCATAATACAAATCGTCATCGAACGTTAAACGTGCGGATCCTATGGGTTCGAGAACTATGTAGACATGACCGAGACACATCTCCGGTCAATAACCAATAGCGGAACCTGGATGCTCATATTGGCTCCTAGATATTCTACGAAGATCTTTCTCGGTCAAACTGCATAACAACATACGTTTGTTCCCTTTGTCATCGGTATGTTACTGGCCCGAGATTCGATCATCGGTATCATCATACCTAGTTCAATCTCGTTTCCGGAAAGTCTCTTTACTCGTTCCGTAATACTTCATCCCGCAACTAACTCATTAGTCACAATTCTTGCAAGGCTTATAGTGATGAGTATTACCGAGAGGGCCCAGAGATACCTCTCCGAAACACGGAGTGAAAAATCCTAATCTCGATCTATGCCAACCCAACAAACACGTTTGGAGACACCAGTAGAGCACCTTTATAATCACCCATTTACGTTGTGACGTTTGGTAGCACACAAAGTATTCCTCTGGTATTCAGGAGTTGCATAATCTCATAGTATGAGGAACATGTATAAGTCATGAAGAGAGCAGTAGCAATGAAACTGTAACGTTCATAATGCTAAGCTAACGGATGGGTCATTTACATCACATCATTCTCCTAATGATGTGATCCCGTTCATCAAATGACAACACATGTCTATGGTTAGGAAAGATAACCATCTTTGATTAACGAGCTAGTCAAGTAGAGGCATAGTAGGGACACTATGTTTTGTCTATGTATTCACACATGTACTATGTTTCCGGTTAATACAATTCTAGCATGAATAATAAACATTTATCATGAAATAAGGAAGTAATTAATAACTTTATTATTGTCTCTAGGGCATATTTCCTTCAGTCTCCCACTTGCACTAGATTCAGTAATCTAGTTCACATCACCATGTGATTTAACACCAATAGTTCACATCTGTATGTGATTAACACCCATAGTTCACATCACCATGTGACCAACACCCAAAGGGTTTACTAGAGTCAACAATCTTGTTCACATCGCTATGTGATTAACACCCAAAGAGTACTAAGGTGTGATCATGTTTTTCTCGTGAAAGAAGTTCAGTCAACGGTCTAACACATTCAGAGCCGTATGCATTTTGCAAATATTCTATGTCCACAATGCTCTGCATGGAGCTACTCTAGCTAATTGCTCCCACTTTCAATATGTATCCAGATTGAGACTTAGAGTCATCTGGATCGGTGTAAAATCTTGCATTAACGTAACTCTTTACGATGAACTCTTTATCACCCCCATAATCGAGAAATATTTCCTTAGTCCTCACTAAGGATAATTTCGACCGCTATACAATGATCCACTCCTGGATCACTATCGTACCCCCTTGCCAAACTCATAACAAGGCACACAACTGGTCTGGTACATAGCATGGCATACTTTATAGAACCTATGACTGAGGCATAGGGAATGACTTTCATTCTCTTTCTGCCTTCTGCTGTTGGTCGGGGGCTTTGAGTCTTACTCAACTTTACACCTTGTAATACAGACAAGAACTCTTTCTTTGACTGATCCATTTTGAACTCCTTCAAAAACTTGTCAAGGTATATACTCATTGTAAAAACTTATCAAGCTTCTTGATCTATCTCTATAAATCTTGATGCCCAATATGTAAGCAGCTTCACCGAGGTCTTTCTTTGAAAAACTCTTATTCAAGTATCCTTTTTATGCTATCCAGAAATTCTATATCATTTCCAATCAACAATATGTCATACACATATAATATTAGAAATGCTACAGAGCTCCCACTCACTTTCTTGTAAATACAGGCTTCACTATCAGTCTGTATAAAACTATATGCTTTGATCAACTCATCAAAGCATATATTCAAACTCCGAGATGCTTGCACCGGTCCATAGATGGATCGCTGGAGCTTTCACACCTTGTTACTACCTTTAGGATTGACAAAACCTTCTGGTTACATCATATACAACTCTTCTTTAAGAAATATCCATTTAAGGAATGCAGTTTTGACATCCATTTTCCAGATTTCATAAAACATGGCAAGTGCTAACATGATTCAGACGGATTTAAGCATCGCTATAGTTGAGAAAATCTCATTGTAGTCAACACCTTGAACTTGTCAAAAACCAGTTTTGCAACAAGTCAAGCTTTGTAGATAGTAACACTACTATCAGTGTCCATCTTCCTCTTGAATATCCATTTATTTAATATGGATTGCTGATCATCGGGCAAGTCCACCAAAGTCCATACTTTGTTCTCATACATGGATCCTATCTCAGATTTCATGGGCTCAAGCCATTTCGCGGAATCTGGGCTCATCATCGCTTCCTCATAGTTCATAGGTTCATCATGGTCTAGTAACATGACTTCCAAAATAGGATTACCGTACCATTCTGGAGCGGACCATACTCTGGAAGACCTACAAGATTCGGTAGTAACTTGATCTGAAGTTTCATGATCATCATCATTAGCTTCCTCACTAATTGGTGTTGGAATCACTGGAACTGGTTTCTGTGATGAACTACTTTCCAATTTGGGAGAAGGTACAATTACCTCATCAAGTTCTACTTTCCTCCACTCACTTATTTCGAGAGAAACTCCTTCTCTAGAAAGGATCCATTCTTAGCAACGATCTTGCCTTCGGATCTGTGATAGAAGGTGTACCCAACAGTTTCCTTTGGGTATCCTATGAAGACGCATTTCTCTGATTTGGGCTCGAGCTTATCAGGTTGAAGCTTTTTCACATAAGCATAACAACCCCAAACTTTAAGAAACGACAACTTTGGTTTCTTGCCAAACCACAGTTCATAAGGCGTCGTCTCAACGGATTTTGATGGTGCCTTGTTTAACGTGAATGTTGCTGTCTCTAATGCATAACCCAAAACAACAGTGGTAACTCGGTAAGAGACATCATAGATCGCACCATATCCAATAAAGTGCGGTTACGACCTTCGGACACACCATTACGCTGTGGTGTTCCAGGTGGCGTGAGCTGTGAAACTATTCCACATTGTTTTAAATGAAGGCCAAACTCGGAACTCAAATATTCTCCTCCATGATCATATCGTAAAAACTTTGTTTTCTTATTTTCTTGTTACGATGATTCTCCACTTCACTCTGAAATTCTTTGAACTTTTCAAATGTTTCAGACTTGTGTTTCATTAAGTAGATATACCCATATCTGCTCAATTCATCTGTGAAGGTCAGAAAATAACAATACCCGCCACGAGCATCAACACTCATTGGACCGCATACATCGGTATGTATTATTTCCAATAAGTCACTAGCTCGCTCCATTGTTCTGGAGAACAGAGTTCTAGTCATCTTGCCCATAAGGCACAGTTCGCAAGCATCAAATGATTCATAATCAAGTGATTCCAAAAGTCCATCGGCATGGAGTTTCTTCCCGCGCTTTACACCGATATGACCCAAACGACAGTGCCACAAATAAGTTACTATCATTATTAACTTTCCATCTTTTGGCATCAATATTATGAATATGTGTATTACCACGATCGAGATTTGATAAACCATCAACAGTGGGTGTATGACCATAGAAGGTTTTTATTCATGTAAATAGAATAACAATTATTCTTTGTCTTAAATGAATAACCGTATTGCAATTAACATGATCTAATCATATTCATGCTCAACGCAGACACCAAATAACATTTATTTAGGTTCAACACTAATCCTGAAAGTATAGGGAGTGCTCGATGATGATCATATCAATCTTGGAACCACTTCCAACACACGTCATCACTTCATCCTCAACTAGTCTCTATTTATTCTGCAACTCCTGTTTCGAGTTACTAATCTTAGCAACCGAACAAGTATGAAATACCCAGGGATTACTATGAGCACTAGTAAGGTACACATCAATAATATGTATATCAAATATACCTTTGTTCACTTTGCCATCCTTCTTATCCGCTAAATATTTGGGCAGTTCCACTTCCAGTGACCATTTCCTTTGTAGTAGAAGCACTCAGTTTCAGGCTTAGGTCCAGCTTTGGGCTTCTTCACGGGAGTGAAAACTTGCTTGCCATTCTTCTTGAAGTTCCCTTTCTTTCCCTTTTCCCTTTTCTTGAAACTAGTGGTCTTGTTTAATCATCAACACTTGATGCTTTTTCTTGATTTCTACCTTCGTCGATTTCAGCATCACGAAGAGCTCAAGAATCATTTTCGTCATCCCTTGCATACTATAGTTCATCACGAAGTTCCAGTAACTTGGTGATGGTGACTAGAGAACTCTATCAATCACTATCTTATCTGGAAGATTAACTCCCACTTGATTCAAGTGATTGTAGTACCCAGAAATTATGAACACATGCTCAATAGTTGAGCAATTATCCTCCATCTTTTAGGCAAAGTACTTGTCAGAGGTCTCATACCTCTTGACACGGGCATGAGTCCGAAATACCAATTTCAGCTCTTGGAACATCTCATATGCTCCGTGACGTTTCAAAAACATTTTTGAAGTACCGGTTATAAGCCGTAAAGCACGGTGCACTAAACTATCAAGTATTCATCATATTGAGCTAGTCAAACGTTCATAACGTCTGCACTCCTGCAATAGGACTATCACCTAGCGGTGCATCAAGGACATAATTATTCTGTGTAGCAATGAGGATACACCTCAGATCACGGACCCAATCCGCATCATTGCTACTATCATATTTCAACTTAGTTTTCTCTAGGAACATATAAAAAACATAGGGAAACTATAACACGAGCTATTGATCTACAACATAATTTGCAAAATACTATCAGGACTAAGTTAATGATAAATTAAAGTTCAATTAATCATATTACTTAAGAACTCCCACTTAGATAGACATCCCTCCAGTCATCTAAATGATCACGTGATCCAAATCAGCTAAACCATGTCCGATCATCACGTGAGATGGAGTAGTTTTGAATGATGAACATCACTGTGTTGATCATATCTACTATATGATTCACGCTTGACCTTTCGGTCTCCAATGTTCCGAGGCCATATCTGCATATGCTAGGCTTGTCAAGTTTAACTCGAGTATTCTGTGTGTGCAAAACTGGCTTGCACCTGTTGTATGTGAACATAGAGCTTATCACACCCGATCATCACGTGGTGTCTCGGCATGAAGAACTATCGCAACGGTGCATACTCAGGGAGAACACTTATACCTTGAAATTTTAGTAAGGGTTCATCTTATAATGCTACCGCCGAACTAAGCAAAATAAGAATATAGAAGATAAACATCACATGCAATCAAAATATGTGACAAGATATGGCCATCATCATCTTGTGCTCATGATCTCCATCACCAAAGCATCGTCATGATCTCCATCACCGAAGCATCATCATGATCTCCATTGTCATTGACGCGACACCTTGATCTCCATCGTAGCATCGTTGTTGTCTCGCCAACTATTGTTACTACGACTCGCTACCGCTTAGTGATAAAGTAAAACAATTACATGGCGATTGCATTGCATACAATAAAGCGACAACCATATGGCTCCTGCCAGTTGCCGATAACTTTGTTACAAAACATGATCATCTCATACAACAATTTATATCAGATCATGCCTTGACCATATCACATCACAGCAAGCCCTGCAAAAACAAGTTAGATGTCCTCTACTTTGTTGTTGCATGTTTTACGTGGCTGCTACGAGCTTCTAGCAAGAACCGTTCTTACCTAGGCATCAAAACCACAACAATTTTTCGTTAAGTGTGCTGTTTTAACTTCAACAAGTACCAGGCGTAGCCACACTCGATTCAACTAAAGTTGGAGAAATAGACACCCGCTAGCCACCAATGTGCATAAGCACGTCGGTAGAACCAGTCTCATGAACGCGGTCATGTAATGTCGGTCCAGGCCGCTTCATCCAACAATACCGCCGAATCAAAGTATGACATGCTGGTAAGCAGTCTGACTATTATCGCCCACAACTCTTTGTGTTCTACTCGTGCATATAACATCTATGCATAGACCTGGCTCAGATGCCACTATTGGGGAACACGGTAATTTCAAAAAAAAATCCTATGATCATGCAAGATCTATCTAGGTGATGAGTAGCAACGAGGGGGAGAGTGTGTCCATGTACCCTTGTAGACCGAAAGCGGAAGCGTTAAGTAACGCGGTTGATGTAGTCGAACGTCTTCGCTATCCAACCGATCAAGTATCGAACACACGGCACCTCCGCGATCTACACACGTTCAGCTCGGTGACATCCCTCGAACTCTAGATCCAGCTGAGGCCGACGGAGAGTTCCGTCAGCACGACAGTGTGGTGACGGTGATGATGAAGTTACCGACGCAGGGCTTCACCTAAGCACTACAATGAGATGACCGAGGTGGAAATCTATGGAGGGGGGCACCGCACACGGCTAAAAGATCAACTTGATCAACTTGTGTGTCTATGGGGTGCCCCCTGGCCACGTATATAAAGGAGGGGAGGGAAGAGGTGGCCGGCCCAAGGGGGGCGCACCAGGTGTGGGGAATCCTACTAGGACTCCCCAGTCCAAGTAGGATTCCCCTCCTCTTTCATGTTCCTAGTAGGAGAAGGAGGGAAGGAGGAAGAGGGGAGAAGGAAGGAGGGGGGCGTCGCCCCCTCCTAGTCCAATTCGGACCAACCCATGGAGGGGGGCGGCCACCCTTTGAGGCCCTTCTCTCCTTTCCCGTATGGCCCATTAAGGCCCATTACTTTCCCCGGCAAATTCCCGTAACTCTCCGGTACTCCAAAAAATACCCGAATCACTCGGAACCTTTCCGATGTCCGAATATAGCCTTCCAATATATCAATTTTTACGTCTCGATCATTTCGAGACTACTCGTCACATCCGTGATGTCATCGATACTACGAACAAACTTCGGTCATCAAATCACATAACTCATAATACAAATCATCATCGAACGTTAAGCGTGCGGACCCTACGGGTTCGAGAACTATGTAGACATGACCGAGACACATCTCCGGTCAATAACCAATAGCGGAACCTGGATGCTCATATTGGCTCCTACATATTCTACAAAGATCTTTATTAGTCAAACCGCATAACAACATACGTTTGTTCCCTTTGTCATCGGTATGTTACTGGCCCAAGATTCGATCGTCGGTATCATCATACCTAGTTCAATCTCGTTTCTGGCAAGTCTCTTTACTCGTTCTGTAATACTTGATCCCGCAACTAACTCATTAGTCACATTGCTTGCAAGGCTTATAGTGATGAGTATTACCGAGATGGCCCAAAGACACCTCTCCGAAACACGGAGTGACAAATCCTAATATCGATCTATGCCAACCCAACAAACACCTTTGGAGATACCTGTAGAGCACCTTTATAATCACTCATTTACGTTGTGACGTTTGGTAGCACACAAAGTGTTCCTCCGGTATTCGGGATTTGCATAATCTCATAGTCTGAGGAAGATGTATAAGTCATGAAGAGAGCAGTAGCAATGAAACTGCAACAATCATAATGCTAAGCTAACGGATGGGTCATGTCCATCACATCATACTCCAAATGATGTGATCCCGTTCATCAAATGACAATACATGTCTATGGTTAGGAAACATAACCATCTTTAATTAACGAGCTAGTCAAGTAGAGGCATACTAGGGACACTATGTTTTGTCAACGTATTCACACATGTACTATGTTTCCGGTTAATATAATTCTAGCATGAATAATAAACATTTATCATAAAATAAGGAAATAATTCATAACTTTATTATTGCCTCTAGGGCATATTTCCTTTAGTCGATGGGGAAGAGAAGGCGCGGGACAACCGGGAACCGCCACACCCCCTCGTCGTCGAGAGGACGACGAGCGCCACCGCAGGGACGATGACTACGACAGAGATGATCGAAGACGACGCGACAATGACCGACAACGCTCCTCTTCCTGGAGGGGCCTATTCCGCAGCCGGTCTCGTGTGCCGGAGCGCTGCGGGCAGGGGCGGGCCCAGTACAATTCAAGGGTATTCAGTTGAATACCCATTATATTTGGCAAAAAAAATTATATATATAGTGTATTTCATGTGTACAAGGGGAAAACTTAATAGATGCAGGAAATAAAGGCCAACTAAGGATTTCAGCCCAAAAACAAGACTAGCCCACTTCTCTCTATGGTCTCCTCACCACCCCGACATGGCCCAAGTGGCGAAAATCGCTGCAGCAAGACACAGAGCCCGCAGGCGCTTCGCTAATGAGGCATATCGCACGAGACGAACCGGCGCCTCCCAATTCTGTTCACACTCATGGGATCGTGGGTAGGGCATGGCGGCAAGGCTGATCGCCTCATCACCATCCCCTGAACGCACGCGCACACGACGGCACAGGCAGGCGAGCGGCGGCGATGAAAACATCTGACCGTATCCATCCCTCAACCCTCGCAGCTTCGCTTCATCTTTAATCCATCTCGTCAGTTGGTAGCATCAGGCATCACTGCATCGAAGGCTCTAGGTTTCTAGTTCCAAAGTCACAATTCAGTCGTTCAAAATCTGATTGATAATTTGATGTGTTCGTGTTTCTAAACATATTAACCGTCTGGCTGTTAAAATTTCGATCTACAGGTGTCAGTGCTTGGTCGTCTTCTTCACATGTCTATCATTGACTTACAACAGTAAGTTAACTTGGTTAGTTGGATTTCTATTTCAGTATTTCAAAACTACAAACTTGTTTTAAATGAATTATGAATTGTTTAGACATGATGGTTCACAATTTTCCACATGAATTACAATGTGGGAATGTTTAAAAATTGGGGAATTATTACAACAAACATTATTTATAAAAAATAGTTCTCCTATAGTTTTTAAGTTTTTCTAATAATTTTCTATTTCCTATCTTTTGTACTCCTATATGTTAAGACGTTGTCACTTTGATATGTTGACTTATTAGTCTTTCTATCTGTTGAACAGTTTCTAAGTATGACCAATTTTACGATTCTATTACATTGTGTTATATCTTTTATATAATATACAATTAGTATAATATGGTGCCAAAAAAGGGGTGCTATAATCAATTATATTCGCCAAAAAAGGATTTATAGGATTAAAATAACCATTAAAGATTTGAATACACTCTCTTTAAATCCTGCGCCCGCCCCTGGCCGCGGGGCTAATGGGCGTCAGGGAGATCACGGTGCTGACCGTGGCCGCGATGACCGCGACCGCGGACAGGATGGCAGGCGGCGGGCGTGCTCCCTGGACCGTGGCTCTCGCGGCCGTTAGCCACCTCCGCCCCCGCGTACCACGTCAAGCGATATCACTCACATCAGATCATCTTCAACCGCAGTGGACTGGCTGCGCCGGGTTGCCCCCTGCTTTGTGCCAACCCGGTGCAGCCTTCGCTCACTATCAAATTGTCGGTGGCGACCGCAGGGCTGGAGCGCTCGCCCTCGCCCTCTATGGTGGCGGTTTTGGAGCATGTTCCCCAACTCTCTCTTTGGGGGTGGCCACCCAGGACTCCCCCTACTCCCACGCCACCCCCGGTGGCTGAGGCAGAGCTGTAGTTTGGCGCCGCGAGCGACAACACGCTGGAGGATGATGTGGCCACTCCCATCTTTGTCCCAAGCAGGCTGGCTTTGCTCCCCTCGCCGCCCTTCTCCACGCCACCTCGGCCCCCTACTACAAGACGCAAGACGTAGACCGGAGTCACTGGCTTTCAGCTGAACCGCCGCAGCCCAAGACTGCATGCCAAGAACCGCAAGCTGCCCGTTGCGGCAATGGTCGAGAAGCTTCTTTGCCAGCGCATGGGTATTGTTGACGAGGGAGAGCAGCTCACCGAGGCGGCCATCACCAAGTTTGTCCAGATGTTTCATGGTCGTCTCCCGGACAACACCGTTGCCGCGCTTAGGACCCTTTTCAACCTTGATTGTGACCTGATGTCGGCTGTCGACAGTGCCCTGATTGAGCACGGTGGAGAAGGTGGCCCGGAGCTGGGCTTTCAGGAGGATGTGGGCGCTTTGGCTGCGCCCTGATGTGTTGCTGGATGGTGTTGTGCCGCTGTAGCAATTAGTGAACCATGTTAGTGATACGTCTCCAATGTATCTATAGTTTTTGATTGTTCCATGCTATTATATTACCCGTTTTGAATGTTTATGGGCTTTACTAACTTTTATATCATTTTTGGGACTAACCTATTAACCGGAGGCCTAGCCCAAATTGTTGTTTTTTGCCTATTTCAGTGTTTCGCGGAAAAGGAATATCAAACGGAGTCCAAATGGAATGAAACCTTCGGGAGAGTTATTTTTGGAACAAATGCAATCCAGGAGACTTGGAGTGTACGTCAAGAAGCAATCGAGGAGGCCACGAGGCAGGGAGGCGCACCCTAGGGGGGTGGGGGCGCCCCCACCCTCGTGGGGCCCTCGTGGCTCCCCTGACCGACTTCTTTTGCCTATATATACTTGCATACCCTGAAAACATCCAGAAGCACCACAAAACCCTATTTCCACCACCGCAACCTTCTGTACCCATGAGATCCCATCTTGGAGCCTTTTCAAGCGCTCCGCCGAAGGGGGAATCGATCATGGAGGGCTCCTACATCAACATGATAGCCTCTCCGATGAGTTGTGAGTAGTTTACCACAGACCTTCGGGTCCATAGTTATTATCTAGATGGCTTCTTCTCTCTCTTTGAATCTCAATACAAAGTTCTCCTTGATCTTCTTGGAGATCTATTCGATGCAACTCTTTTTGTGGTGTGTTTGTCGAGATCTAATGAATTGTGGGTTTATGATCAAGTTTATCTATGAGAAATATTTGAATCTCCTCTAAATTCTTTTATGTATGATTGGTTATCTTTGCAAGTCTCTTCAAATTATCAGTTTGGTTTGGCCTACTAGATTGATCTTTCTTGCAATGGGAGAAGTGCTTAGCTTTGGGTTCAATCTTGCAGTATCCTTTCCCAGTGACAGCAGGTGCAGCAAGGCACGTATTGTATTGTTGCCATCGAGGATAAAAAGATGGGATTTATATCATATTGCTTGAGTTTATCCCTCTACATCATGTCATCTTGCTTAATGTGTTACTCTGTTCTTATGAACTTAATACTCTAGATGCATGCTGGATAGCGGTCGATGTGTCGAGTAATAGTAGTAGATGCAGAATCGTTTCGATCTACTTGTCCCGGACGTGATGCCTATATACATGATCATCCCTAGATATTCTCATAACTATGCACTTTTCTATCAATTGCTCGACAGTAATTTGTTCACCCACCATAATACTTATGCTATATTGAGAGAAGCCACTAGTGAAACCTATGGCCCCCGGGTCTATTTTCCATCATATAAGTTTCCGATCTATTTTATTTTGCAATCTTTACTTTCCAATCTATATCATAAAAATACCAAAAATATTTATCTTATCTTATTATCTCTATCAAATCTCACTTTCGCAAGTGGCCTTGAAGGGATTGACAACCCCTTTATGGCATTGGTTGCGAGGTTGTTGTTTGTTTGTGTAGGTACGGGGACTTGCGTGTAGCCTCCTACTGGATTGATACCTTGGTTCTCAAAAGCTGAGGGAAATACTTAGGCTACTTTGCTAAATCACCCTTTCCTCTTCAAGGGAAAACCAACGCAGTGCTCAAGAGGTAGCAAGAAGGATTTCTGGCGGCGTTGCCGGGGAGGTCTACGTTCAAGTCAAGACATACCAAGTACCCATCACAAACTCTTCTCCCTCGCATTACATTATTTGCCATTTGCCTCTCGTTTTCCTCTCCCCCACTTCACCCTTGCTGTTTTATTCGCCCTCTCTTTTCCGTTCGCCCCTTTTTCGCTTGTCTCTTGTGTGCTTGTGTGTTGGATTGCTTGTCACGATGGCTCAAGATAATACTAAATTGTGTGACTTTTCCAATACCAAAAATAATGATTTCCTTAGCACTCCAATTGCTCCTCTTACCAATGCTGAATCTTGTGAAATTAATGCTGCTTTGTTGAATCTTGTCATGAAAGATCAATTCTCTGGCCTTCCTAGTGAAGATGCCGCTACTCATCTAAACAACTTTGTTGATTTGTGTGATATGCAAAAGAAGAAAGACATGGATAATGATATTGTTAAATTGAAGTTATTTCCATTTTCACTTAGAGATCGTGCTAAAACTTGGTTTTCGTCTTTGCCTATAAATAGTATTGATTCATGGAATAAGTGCAAAGATGCTTTTATCTCTAAGTATTTTCCTCCCGCTAAGATCATCTCTCTTAGAAATGATATTATGAATTTTAAGCAACTTGATCATGAGCATGTTGCACAATCTTGGGAGAGGATGAAATTAATGATTCGCAATTGCCCTACACATGGATTACATTTATGGATGATCATACAAAATTTCTATGCCGAATTGAATTTTGCTTCTAGAAATCTTTTAGATTAGATCGTGGGAGGCACTTTTATGGAAATAACTTTAGGAGAAGCTACTAAACTCCTAGATAATATTATGGTTAATTATTCTCAATGGCACACTGAAAGATCTACTAGTAAAAAAGTTCATGCGATAGAAGAGATTAATGTTTTGAGTGGAAAGATGGATGAACTTGTGAAATTGTTTGCTAATAAGAGTGCTCCTATTGATCCTAATGATATGCCTTTGTATACTTTAATTGAGAATAATAATGAATCTATGGATGTGAATTTTGTTGGTAGGAATAATTTTTGTAACGACGCGTATAGAGGAAACTTTAATCCTAGGCCGTTTCCTAGTAATTCCTCTAATAGTAATGGTAATTCCTCCAACAACTATTATGGAAATTTTAATAAGATGCCCTCTGATTTTGAGATTAGTGTTAAAGAACTTATGATTTCCCAAAAGAATTTCAATGCTTTGCTTGAAGAAAAATTGCTTAATATTGATGAGTTGGCTAGGAACATGGACAAAATTTCTCTTGATGTTGATTCTTTGAAACTTAGATCTATTCCACCTAAGCATGATATCAATGAGTCTCTCAAAGCCATGAGAATTTCCATTGATGAGTGCAAAGAAAGAACCGCTAGGATGCGTGCTAAGAAAGATTGCTTTGTAAAAGCGTGTTCTTCTAGTTTTCATGATAATAATGATGAAGATCTAAAAGTGATTGACGTGTCCCCTATTAAATCTTTGTTTTACAATATGAATCTTGGTAATAGTGGGATTGGAGAGGTCAAAACTTTACATAGCAATGAACCCACTATTTTGGATCTTAAGGAATTTAATTATGATAATTGTTCTTTAATAGATTGTATTTCCTTGTTGCAATCCGTGTTAAATTCTTGTCATGCTTATAGTCAAAATAAAGCTTTTACTAAACATATCGTTGATGCTTTGATGCAATTTTATGAAGAAAATCTTGAATTGGAAGTTTCTATCCCTAGAAAACTTTATGATGAGTGGGAACTGGGAACCTACTTTAAATTAAAAATTAAAGATCATGAATGCTATGCTTTGTGTGATTTGGGTGCTAGTGTTTCCACGATTCCAAAAACTTTGTGTGATGTGTTAGGTTTCCGTGAATTTGATGATTGCTCTTTAAACTTGCACCTTGCGGATTCCACCATTAAGAAACCTATGGGAAGGATTAATGATGTCCTTATTGTTGCAAATAGGAATTATGTGCCCGTAGATTTTATCGCTCTTGATATAGATTGCAATATTTCATGTCCTATTATTCTTGGTAGACCTTTCCTTAGAACAATTGGTGCAATTATTGATATGAAGAAAGGAAATATTAGATTCCAATTTACGTTAAGGAAGGGCATGGAACACTTTCCTAGAAAGAAAATCAAATTACCTTATGAATCTATTATGAGAGCCACTCATGAATTGAATACCAAAGATGGCAATACTTAAATCAATTCTCGCTTTTATGCCTAGCTAGGGGCGTTAAACGATAGCGCTTGTTGGGAGGCAACCCAAGTTTATTTTTGTTCCTTATTTTTGCTCCTGTTTATTATTAAGTAATTCATCTAGCTTATGTTTAGATGTGTTTTTATGTTTTAATTAGTATTTGTGCCAAGCAGAACCTATAGGATCATCTTGGGTGATAGTTAATTTGATCTTGCTGAAAAACAGAAACTTTTGCATGCACAAGAATAATTTTAATAAATCATAGAAACGTGACTTTTAGTTGATTCGTTTTTCAGTAGATTAATAGACAAATTTCCTAGGACTTCCTATTTTGGTACGATTTTTAGAGTTCTTGAAGTATTTGAAAGTTACATATTTCTACAGACTGTTCTGTTTTTGACAGATTCTGTTTTTCGTGTGTTGTTTGCTTATTTTGATGAATCTATGGTTAGTATCGGGGGGTATGAACCATAGAGAAGTTGGAAAAAAGTAGGTTTAACACCAATACAAATAAAGAATGAGTTCATTACAGTACCTTAAAGTGGTGGTTTTCTTTCTTGCACTAACGGAGCTCATGAGATTTTCTGTTGAGTTTTGTGTTGTGAAGTTTTCAAGTTTTGGGTAAAGATTTGATGGACTATGGAATAAGGAGTGGCAACAGCCTAATCTTGGGGATTCCCAAGGACCCCAAGGTAAATTCAAGGACAACCAAAAGCCTAAGCTTGGGGATGCCCCGGAAGGCATCCCCTCTTTCGTCTTCGTCTATCGGTAACTTTATTTGGAGCTATATTTTTATTCACCACATGATATGTGTTTTGCTTGGAGTGTCTTGTATGATATGAGTATTTGCTTTTTAGTTTACCATAATTATCGTTGCTGTACACACCTTTTGGGAGAGACACACATGAATCGGAATTTATTAGAATACTCTATGTGCTTCACTTATATCTTTTGAGCTAGACAATTTTGCTCTAGTGCTTCACTTATATCTTTTTAGAGCACGGCGGTGGTTTTATTTTGTAGAAATTATTGATCTCTCATGCTTCACTTATATTATTTTGAGATTCTTTTAGAACATCATGGTATTTTCTTTGGTTATAAAATTAGTCCTAATATAATGGGCATCCAAGTTGGGTATAATAAAAACTATCACATAGAGTGCATTGAACGCTACGATCAATTTGATGCTTGATGATTGTTTTGATATATGAGGATGGTAATATTAGAGTCATGCTAGTTGGGTAGTTGTGAATTTGAGGAATACTTGTGTTAAAAGTTTGTGATTCCCGTAGCATGCACATATGATGAACCGTTATGTGATGAAGTTGGAGCATAATTTATTTATTGATTGTCTTCCTTATGTGTGGAGGTCGGGATCGCGCGATGGTTAACTCCTACCAACCCTTCCCCTAGGATCATGCGTGTAGTACTTTGTTTTGATAACTTGTAGATTTTTTGCAATAAGTATATGAGTTCCTCATGACTAATGTTGAGTCCATGGATTATACGCACTCTCACCCTTCCACCCTTGCTAGCCTCTCTTGTGCCGCGCAACTTTCGCCGGTACCATACACCCACCATATACCTTCCTCAAAACAGCCACCATACCTACCTATTATGGCATTTTCATAGCCATTCTGAGATATATTGCCATGCAACTTTCCACCGTTTATTATGACATGCTTCATCATTGTCATATTGCTTTTGCATGATCATGTAGTTGACATCGTATTTGTGGCAAGGCCACCGTTATAATTCTTTCATACATGTCACTCTTGATTCATTGCATATCCCGGTACACCGCCGGAGGCATCCACATAGAGTCATATTTTGTTCTAAGTATTGAGTTGTAATTCTTGAGTTGTAAATCAATAAAAGTGTGATGATCTTCATTATCAGAGCATTGTCCCAAGTGAGGAAAGGATGATGGAGACTATGATTCCCCCACAAGTCGGGATGAGACTCCGGACTTTATGAAAAATAAAAGAGGCCAAACAAGCCCAAATAAAAAAAGAGGCCAAAGAAGCCCACCAAAATAAATAAAAAGGAAAAAAATGATGAGAGAAAAAGAGAGAAGGGACAATGTTACTATCCTTTTCCACACTTGTGCTTCAAAGTAGCACCATGATCTTCATGATAGAGAGTCTCCTATGATGTCACTTTCATATACTAGTGGGAATTTTTCATTATAGAACTTGGCTTGTATATTTCAATGATGGGCTTCCTCAAATTGCCCTAGGTCTTCGTGAGCGAGCTGTTGGGGAACGTAGTAATTTCAAAAAAATTCCTACGCACACGCAAGATCATGGTAATGACATAGCAACGAGAGGGGAGAGTGTTGTCCACGTACCCTCGTAGACCGTAAGCGGAAGCGTTATGACAACGCGGTTGATGTAGTCGTACGTCTTCACGATCCGACCGATCCAAGTACCGAACGTACGGCACCTCCGAGTTCAGCACACGTTCAGCTCGATGATGATCCCCGGGCTCCGATCCAGCAAAGCTTCAGGGATGAGTTCCATCAGCACGACGGCGTGGTGATGATGATGATGTTCTACCGGCGCAGGGCTTCGCCTAAACTCCGCGATTATATGACCAAGGTGGAATATGGTGGAGGGGGGCACCGCACACGGCTAAGGAACGATCCGTAGATCAACTTGTGTTGTTGTGTCTAGAGGTGCCCCCCTGCCCCCGTATATAAAGGAGCAAGGGGGGAGGGGGCGGCCGGCCTAGGAGGGGCGCGCCAAGGGGAGTCCTACTCCCACCGGGAGTAGGACTCCCTTCTTCCTTGTTGGAGTAGGAGAAGGGGGAAAGAGGGGGAGAGGAGGAAGGAAAAGGGGGCCGCACCCCTTGTCCAATTCGGACCAGAGGGGGGCTGCGCGCCTCCTTCCTTTCGGCCTCTCTCCTCTATTCCCGTATGGCCCAATAAGGCCCATATACTCCCCGGCGAATTCCCGTAACTCTCTGGTACTCCGAAAAATACCCAAATCACTCGGAACCTTTCCGAACTCCGAATATAGTCGTCCAATATATCGATCTTTACGTCTCAACCATTTCGAGACTCCTCGTCATGTCCCCAATCTCATCCGGGACTCAGAACTCCTTCGGTACATCAAAACTCATAAACTCATAATATAACTGTCATCAAAACCTTAAGCGTGCGGACCCTATGGGTTCGAGAACTATGTAGACATGACCTAGAACTATTCTTGGTCAATAACCAATAGCGGAACCTGGATGCCCATATTGGCTCCTACATATTCTACGAAGATCTTTATCGGTCAAACCGCATAACAACATACGTTGTTCCCTTTGTCATCGGTATGTTACTTGCCCGAGATTCGATCGTCGGTATCCAATACCTAGTTCAATCTCGTTACCGGCAAGTCTCTTTACTCGTTACGTAATGCATCATTCCGTAACTAACTCATTAGCTACATTGCTTGCAAGGCTTATAGTGATGTGCATTACCGAGAGGGCCCAGAGATACCTCTCCGATAATCGGAGTGACAAAACCTAATCTCGAAATACGCCAAACCAACATGTACCTTTGGAGACACCTGTAGTACTCCTTTATAATCACCCAGTTACGTTGTGACGTTTGGTAGCACCCAAAGTGTTCCTCCGGTAAACGGGAGTTGCATAATCTCATAGTTACAGGAACATCTATAAGTCATGAAGAAAGCAATAGCAACATACTAAACGATCAAGTGCTAAGCTAACGGAATGGGTCAAGTCAATCACATCATTCTCCTAATGATGTGATCCCATTAATCAAATGACAACACATGTCTATGGTTAGGAAACATAACCATCTTTGACTAATGAGCTAGTCAAGTAGAGGCATACTAGTGACTATATGTTTGTCTATGTATTCACACATGTATTATGTTTCCGGTTAATACAATTCTAGCATGAATAATAAAAATTTATCATGATATAAAGAAATAAATAATAACTTTATTATTGCCTCTAGGGCATATTTCCTTCAGTCTCCCACTTGCACTAGAGTCAATAATCTAGTTCACATCACCATGTGATTTAACATCAATATTCATATCTGTATATGATTAACACCTATAGTTCACATCGTCATGTGACCAACACCCAAAGGGTTTACTGGAGTCAATAATCTAGTTCACATCGCTATGTGATTAACACCCATAGAGTACTAAGGTATGATCATGTTTTGCTTGTGAGAGAAGTTTAGTCAACGGATCTGTCATATTCAGAGCTGTATGTATTTTGCAAAATATTCTATGTCCACAATGCTCTGCATGGAGCTACTCTAGCTAATTTCTCCCACTTTCAATATGTATCCAGATTGAGACTTAGAGTCATCTGGATCAGTGTAAAAGCTTGCATCGTTGTAACTTTTTACGATGAGCTCTTTTATCACTTCCATAATCGAGAAACATCTCCTTAGTCCTCACTAAGGATATTCTTGACCGCTGTCCAGTGATCTACTATTAGATCACTATTGTACTCCCTTGCTAAACTAGGGCAGAGTATACAATAGGTCTGGTCCATAGCATGGCATACTTTTATAGAACCTATGACTGAATGCACAGGGAATGACTTTCATTCTCTTTCTATTTTCTGCCGTGGTCGGGATTTGAGTCTTACCCAATTTCATACCTTTGCAACACAGGCAAGAACTTCTTTCTTTGACTGTTCCATTTTGAACTACTTCAAAATCTTGTCAAGGTATGTACTTATTGAAAATCTTATCAAGCGTCTTGATCTATCTCAATAGATCTTGATGCTCAATATATAAGTAGCTTTACTGAGGTCTTTCTTTAAAAAAAAGTTTTTTCAAACACTCCTTTATGCTTTGCAGAAAAATTCTACATCATTTTCGATTAATAATATGTCATTCACATATACTTATCAGAAATGCTGTAGTGCTCCCACTCACTTTCTTGTAAATACAGGTCTTTCCAAAAGTCCGTATAAAACCATATGCTTTGATCAACTCATCAAAGCGTATATTCCAACTCTGAGATGCTTGCACCAGTCCATTGATGGATTGTTGGAGCTTGCACACTCTGTTAGCATCTTTAGGATTGACAAAAACTTTCTGGTTGTATCATATACAACTCTTCTTTAATAAATCCATTAAGGAATGCAGTTTTGACAACCATTTGCCAGATTTCATAAAATATGACAATTGCTAACATGATTCAGACATACTTAAGCTTCGATACGAGTGAGAAAATCTCATCGTATTCAATATCTTGAACTTGTTGAAAACCTTTTGCAACAAGTCGAGCTTTGTAGATAGTAACACTACTATCAGTGTCCGTCTTCCTCTGGAAGATCCATTTATTTAAATTGGCTTGCTGATCATCGAGCAAGTCAACCAAAGTCCACACTTTGTTCTCATATATGGATCCTATCTCAGATTTTATGGCCTCAAGCCATTTCGCGGAATCTGGGCTCATCATCGCTTCCTCATAGTTCGTAGGTTCATCATGGTCTAGTAACATGACTTCCAGAACATGATTACCGTACCACTCTGGTGCGGATCTTACTCTGGAAGACCTACGAGGTTTGGTAGTAACTTGATCTGAAGTTTCATGATCATCATCATTAACTTCCTTACTAATTGGTGTAGGAATCACTGGAACTGATTTCTGTGATGAACTACTTTCCAATAAGGGAGAAGGTACAATTACCTCATCAAGTTCTACTTTCCTCCCACTCACTTCTTTCGAGAGAAACTTCTTCTCTAGAAAGGATCCATCTTAGCAACGAATAACTTGCCTTCGGATCTGTGATAGAAGGTGTACCCAATAGTTACCTTTGGGTATTCTATGAAGACGCACTTCTCCGATTTGGGTTCGAGCTTATCAGGTTGAAAACCTTTTTCATATAAGCATCGCAACTCCAAGTTTTAAGAAATGACAGCTTAGGTTTACTGCTAAACCATAGTTCATACGGTGTCATCTCAACGGATTTAGATGGTGCCCTATTAAACGTGAATGCAGCTGTCTCTAATGCATAGCCCCAAAACGATAATGGTAAAACCGATAAGAGACATCATAGATCGCACCATATCCAATAAAGTGCGGTTACGACATTCGGACACACCATAACGTTGTGGTGTTCCAGGTGGCGTGATCTGTGAAACTATTCCACATTGTTTTAATGGAAGACCAAACTCGTAACTCAAATATTCGTCTCCGCGATCAGATCGCAGAAACTTTATTTTCTTGTTATGATGATTTTTCCACTTCACTCTGAAATTCTTTGAACCTTTCAACTATTTCAGACTTATGTTTCATCAAGTAGATATACCCATATCCGCTCAAATCATTTTGTGAAGGTCAGAAAATAACGATACTTGCCACGAGCATCAACACTCATTGGATCGCATACATCGGTATGTATTATTTCCAATAAGTTAGTAGCTTGTTCCATTGTTCCGGAGAACGGAGTTTTAGTCATCTTGCCCAAAAGGCACGGTTCGCAAGCATCAAATGATTCATAACCAAGTGATTCCAAAAATCCATCTTTATGGAGTTTCTTCATGCGCTTTACACTGATATGACCCAAACGGCAGTGCCACAAATAAGTTGCACTATTATTATTAACTTTGCATCTTTTGGCATTAATATTATGAATATGTGTATCACTATGATCGAGATCCAACAAACTTTTTTCATTGGGTGAATGACCATTGAAGGTTTTATTCATGTAAACAGAATAACAATTATTCTTTAACTTCAAATGAATAACCGTATCGCAATAAACATGATCAAATCATATTCATGCTCAACACAAATGCTAAATAACATTTATTTAGTTTTAACACTAATCTCTAAAATATAGGGAGTGTGTGATAATGATCATATCAATCTTGGAACTATTTCCAACACTCATCGTCACTTCCCCTCAACTAGTCTCTGTTTATTATGTAACTCCTGTTTCGGGTTACTAATCTTAGCAACCGAACAAGTATCAAATACTCAGGGGCTACTACAAACACTAGTAAGGTACACATCAAACATCTCTATATCAAATATACCCTTGTTTACTTTGCCATCCTTCTTATCCACCAAATATTTAGGGCATTTCCGCTTCTAGTGACCATTTCCTTTGCAGTATAATCAGTCAGTTTCAGGCTTTGGTTCAGCTTTGGGCTTCTTCGTGGGAGTGAAAACTTGCTTGTCATTCTACTAGAAGTTCCCTTTCTTTCCCTTTGCCCTTTTTTGAAACTAGTGATCTTGTCAACCGTCAACACTTGATGCTCTTTCTTGATTTCTACCTTCGTCGATTTCAACATCACGAAGAGCTTGGGAATCGTTTTCGTCATCCCTTGCATACTATAGTTCATCACAAAGTTCTACTAACTTGGTGATGGTGGCTAGAGAATTCTGTCAATCACTATCTTATCTGGAAGATTAACTCCCACTTGATTCAAGCGATTGTAGTACCCAGACAATCTGAGCCCATGCTCACTAGTTGAGCGATTCTCCTCCATCTTTTAGCTATAGAACTTGTTGGAGACTTCATATCTCTCAACTCGGGTATTTGCTTGAAATATTAACTTCAACTCCTGGAACATCTCATATGGTCCATGACGTTCAAAACGTCTTTGAAGTCCCGATTCTAAGCCGTTAAGCATGGTGCACTAAACTATCAAGTAGTCATCATATTGAGCTAGCCAAACGTTCATAACGTCTGTATCTGCTCCTGCAATAGGTCTGTCACCTAGCGGTGCATCAAGGACATAATTCTTCTGTGCAGCAATGAGGATAAACCTCAGATCACGGATCCAATCCGCATCATTGCTACTAACATCTTTCAACACAATTTTCTCTAGGAACATATAAAAATAAACATATGAAAGCAACAACGCAAGCTATTGATCTAGAACATAATTTGCAAAATACTACCAGGACTAAGTTCATGATAAATTAAAGTTCAATTAATCATATTACTTAAGAACTCCCACTTAGACAGACATCTCTCTAGTCATCTAAGTGATTACGTGATCCAAATCAACTAAACCATGTCCGATCATCACGTGAGATGGAGTAGTTTCAATGGTGAACATCACTATGTTGATCATATCTACTATATGATTTACGTTCGACCTTTCGGTCTTCGTGTTCCGAGGCCATATCTGTATATGCTAGGCTCGTCAAGTTTAACCTGAGTTTTCCGCGTGTGCAACTGTTTTGCACCCGTTGTATTTGAACGTAGAGCCTATCACACCCGATCATCACGTGGTGTCTCAGCACGAAGAACTTTCGCAACGGTGCATACTCAGGGAGAACACTTCTTGATAATTAGTGAGAGATCATCTTATAATGCTACCGTCAAACAAAACAGAATAAGATGTATAACAGATAAACATCATATGCAATCAAAATATGTGACATGATATGGCCATGATCATCTTGCGCCTTTTGATCTCCATCTCCAAAGTACTATCATGATCTCTATCATTACCGGCACGACACCATGATCTTCATCATCTTGATCTATATCAATGTGCCGTCACATGGTCGTCTCGCCAACTATTGCTATCGCATAGCGATAAAGTAAAGCAATTATTTGGCACTTGCATCTTATGCAACAAAGAGACAACCATAGGGCTTCTGCAAAAACATGCCCTGCAAAACATGATCATCTCATACAACAACTTATATCTCATCATGTCTTGACCATATCACATCACAACATGCCCTGCAAAAACAAGTTAGACGTCCTCTACTTTGTTGTTGCAAATTTTACGTGGCTGCTATGGGCTGAGCAAGAACCGTTCTTACCTACGCATCAAAACCACAATGATAGTTCGTCAAGTTAGTGTTGTTTTAACCTTCGCAAGGACCGGGCGTAGCCACACTCGGTTCAACTAAAGTTGGAGAAACAGACACCCGCTAGTCACCTGTGTGCATAGCACGGCGGTAAAACCAGTCTCGCGTAAGCGTACGCGTAATGTCGGTCCAGGCCGCTTGATCCAACAACCAAAGTATGACATGCTGGTAAGCAGTATGACTTGTATCGCCCACAACTCACTTGTGTTCTACTCGTGCATATAACATCAACGCATAAAACCTAGGCTCGGATGTCACTATTGGGGAACGTAGTAATTTCAAAAAAATTCCTACGCACACGCAAGATCATGTTGATGGCATAGCAACGAGAGGGAAGAGTGTTGTCCACGTACCCTCGTAGACCGTAAGCGGAAGCGTTATGACAACGCGGTTGATGTAGTCGTACGTCTTCACGATCCGACCGATCCAAGTACCGAACGTACGGCACCTCCGAGTTCAGCACACGTTCAGCTCGATGACGATCCCCGGGCTCCGATCCAGCAAAGCTTCGGGGATGAGTTCCGTCAGCACGACGGCGTGGTGACGATGATGATGTTCTACCGGCGCAGGGCTTCGCCTAAACTCCGCGACGATATGACCGAGGTGGAATATGGTGGAGGGGGGCACCACACACGGCTAAGGAACGATCCGTAGATCAACTTGTGTTGTTGTGCCTAGAGGTGCCCCCCTGCCCCCGTATATAAAGGAGCAAAGGAGGAGGGGGCGGCCGGCCTAGGACGGGCGCACCAAGGGGAGTCCTACTCCCACCGGGAGTAGGACTCCCTCCTTCCTTGTTGGAGTAGGAGAAGGGGGAAAGAGGGGAAGAGGAGGAAGGAAAAGGGGGCCGCACCCCTTGTCCAATTCGGACCAGAGGGGGGCTGCGCGCCTCCTTCCTTTCGGCCTCTCTCCTCTATGCCCGTATGGCCCAATAAGGCCCATATACTCCCCGGCGAATTCCCGTAACTCTCCGGTACTCCGAAAATACCCAAATCACTCGGAACCTTTCCGAACTCCGAATATAGTCGTCCAATATATCGATCTTTACGTCTCGACAATTTCGAGACTCCTCGTCATGTCCCCGATCTCATCCGGGACTCAGAACTCCTTCGGTACATCAAAACTCATAAACTCATAATATAACTATCATCGAAACTTTAAGCGTGCGGACCCTACGGGTTCGAGAACTATGTAGACATGACCTAGAACTATTCTTGGTTAATAACCAATAGCGAAACCTAGATGCCCATATTGGCTCCTACATATTCTATGAAGATCTTTATCGGTCAAACCGCATAACAACATACGTTGTTCCCTTTGTCATCGGTATGTTACTTGCCCGAGATTCGATCGTCGGTATCCAATACCTAGTTCAATCTCATTACCGGCAAGTCTCTTTACTCGTTACGTAATGCATCATTCCGTAACTAACTCATTAGCTACATTGCTTGCAAGGCTTATAGTGATGTGCATTACCGAGAGGGCCCAGAGATACCTCTCCGACAATCGGAGTGACAAAACCTAATCTCGAAATACGCCAACCCAACATGTACCTTTGGAGACACCTGTAGTACTCCTTTATAATCACCTAGTTACGTTGTGACGTTTGGTAGCACCCAAAGTGTTCCTCCGGTAAACGAGAGTTGCATAATCTCATAGTTACAGGAACATCTATAAGTCATGAAGAAAGCAATAGCAACATACTAAACGATCAAGTGCTAAGCTAACGGAATGGGTCAAGTCAATCACATCATTCTCCTAATGATGTGATCCCATTAATCAAATGACAACACATGTCTATGGTTAGGAAACATAACCATCTTTGACTAATGAGCTAGTCAAGTAGAGGCATACTAGCGACTATATGTTTGTCTATGTATTCACACATGTATTATGTTTCCGGTTAATACAATTCTAGCATGAATAATAAACATTTATCATGATATAAGGAAATAAATAATAACTTTATTATTGCCTCTAGGGCATATTTCCTTCACGAGCAAGTTGGATGCACACTCACTTAGTTTTTTTTTGATGAGCTTTCATACATTTATAGCTCTAGTGCATCCGTTGCATGGCAATCCCTACTTACTCACATTAATATCTACTAATGGGCATCTCCATAGCCCGTTGATACGCCTAGTTGATGTGAGACTATCTTCTCTTTTTGTCTTCTCCACAACCATCATCCTATTCCACATGTAGTGCTATGTCCATGGCTCACGCTCATGTATTGCGTGAAGATTAAAAAAGTTTGAGAATACTAAAGTATGAAACAATTGCTTGGCTAAAACCCGGTTTGTGCATGATTTAAATATTTTGTGTGATGAAGATAGAGCATAGCCAGACTATATGATTTTGTAGGGATAACTTTCTTTGGCCATGTTATTTTGAGAAGACATGATTACTTTGTTAGTATGCTTGAAGTATTATTACTCTTATGTCAATATTAATCTTTTATCTTGAATCATTTGGATCTGAACATTCATGCCACAATAAAAAAAATTACATTGAGAAATATGCTAGGTAGCAATCCACATCAAAAATTCTGTTTTTATCATTTACCTACTCGAGGATGAGCAGGAATTAAGCTTGGGGATGCTTGATACGTCTCCAGCGTATCTATAATTTATGATTGTTCCATGCTATTATATTACCCGTTTTGAATGTTTATGGGCTTTACTATACAATTTTATATCATTTTTGGGACTAACCTATTAACCGGAGGCCCATCTCAAATTGTTGTTTTTTTCCTATTTCAGTGTTTCGCAGAAAAGGAATATCAAACGGAGTCCAAACGGAATGAAACCTTTGGGAGAGTTATTTTTGGAACAAACGCAATCCAGGAGACTTTGAGTGTATGTCAAGAAGCAATCGAGGAGGCCACGAGGTAGGGATGCGTGCCCTAGGGGGGTGGGCGCGCCCCCCACCCTCGTGGGCCCCTCGTGGCTCCCCTGACCGACTTCTTTCGCCTATATATACTTGCATACCCTGAAAACATCCAGGAGCACCACGAAACCCTATTTCCACCGCCGCAAACTTCTGTACCCGTGAGATCCCATCTTGGAGCCTTTTCCGGCGCTCCACCGGAGGGGCAATCGATCACGGAGGCCTCCTACATCAACACGATAGCCTCTCTGATGAATTGTGAGTAGTTTACCACAGACCTTCGGGTCCATTGTTATTAGCTAGATGACTTCTTCTCTCTCTTTGAATCTCAATACAAAGTTCTCCTCGATCTTCTTGGAGATCTATTCGATGTAACTCTTTTTGCGGTGTGTTTGTCGAGATCCGATGAATTGTGGGTTTATGATCAAGTTTATCTATGAGAAATATTTGAATCTCCTCTGAATTCTTTTATGTATGATTGGTTATCTTTGCAAGTCTCTTCGAATTATCAGTTTGGTTTGGCCTACTAGACTGATCTTTCTTGCAACGGGAGAAGTGCTTAGCTTTGGGTTCAATCTTGCGGTGTCCTTTCCCAGTGACAGCAGGGGCAGCAAGGCACGTATTGAATTGTTGCCATCGAGAATAAAAAGATGGGGTTTATATCATATTGCTGGAGTTTATCCCTCTACATCATGTCATCTTGCTTAATGCATTACTCTGTTCTTATGAACTTAATACTCTAGATGCATGCTGGATAGCAGTCGATGTGTGGATTAATAGTAGTAGATGCAGAATCGTTTCGATCTACTTGTCGCGGACGTGATGCCTATATACATGATCATGCCTAGATATTCTCATAACTATGCACTTTTCTATCAATTGCTCGACAGTAATTTGTTCACCCACCGCAATACTTATGCTATCTTGAGAGAAGCCACTAGTGAAACTTATGGCCCCCAGGTCTATTTTCCATCATATGAGTTTCCGATCTATTTTATTTTGCAATCTTACTTTCCAATCTATATCATAAAAATACCAAAAATATTTATATTATCTTATTATCTCTATCAGATCTCACTTTCGCAAGTGGCCATGAAGGGATTGACAACCCCTTTACCGCATTGGTTGCGAGGTTCTTGTTTGTTTGTGTAGGTTTGAGAGACTCGCGTGTAGCCTCCTACTGGATTGATAACTTGGTTCTCAAAAACTGAGGGAAATACTTACGCTACTTTGCTGCATCACCCTTTCCTCTTCAAGGGAAAACCAACGCAGTGCTTAAGAGGTTGCAGTTAGTTGAACCATGTGCCTCTGAATCCTGTAGTTTTGCTCCCTCTACACCTTTTTGCAGCTGCAATCTGTTGTAGCTACCTGATGCCATGGCGAGGCAATATGTCAACTCGTCCTGGGTGCCTGTTTGCTACTTCATGTTCCCGCATCAGATGTTGGCCCCGGTGAGGCTGTTTGTGTTGCTGTTCATGATACTATGTCCTGTTTCTTCCCTCGCAAGTTGCTGGCTGTACCTACATAGTTGTGTCATCACCATGATCAAGGATGTAGACCTAGTTTCCAAATGACAGAACACAAACTCACAATTCTGAATTGGAATGTCAGAGGTCTAAATTGCCCGAGCCGTCGCTCCATCGTTCATGAAATGATTGCCGCTACTCCTTGCCACATCATTTGCTTACAAGAATCCAAGATGGAGAATGTTAACTCCTTCACTGCTGCTCACGTTGGAGGTCAAAGGCTCAAAAGTTTTGCCCAACGACCGGCAGATGGTACCCGTGGTGGCATCTTTCTGCTATGGCATGAGGATGTGGTCCAGCTATCCAACGTGCATTTTGGGATCTACTACCTCTCGGCCTTGGTTACCCTGCGCTCCTAGACCGACAACTCCACCTCCTTCAAGCTGACTGCTGTGTACGGACCGACCCGTGGCAATCTCAAGGACGCCTTTCTTTGGTTATCTTGTGTCCGAAAAGCCTCCCCCGGGCACCATGTGGCTGGTTACGGGTGACTTCAACCAAATCTATCGAGCAAGAGATAAGAATCGCGCAAATGCTGATTGCAGCCGCATTGTCCATTATAGAAATGCCCTGAACTCCTGGGAGTTAAAAGAGATCCATCTGCAAAACAAGAGGTTCATGTGGAGCAACGGTCAAAGTGACCCTACCTTGAGCAAACTTGACAACTTCTCCTGCAATGAGAATGGGACTTGGAGTTCGGTTCGCACATCCTGCATACCCTTTCTTCCTCCCTGTTCGACCATTGTCCGCTTCTGCTTGCAAATGCGAATGGCCCTAAATGTTCCAAGTGCTTCTGTTTTGAGAACTTTTGGATTAGGATGCCTGGGTTTCTATCCACTGTCCAAGCGGCGTGGAATGAAGACCATAGCCATGTTGAGCTCTACCACATTCTCCATCACAAGCTCAAGAAAACTAGTATCAGACTTAAATCATGGAGCAGAACACTTTTCTCTAATGTCAAGGTCCAGCTTCATGTGGCCTTGGAGGTCATCCTGCGCCTAGATATTGCGCATGAATCTAGATCCCTGAGCCCCGACAAGCTTGATCTCCAAAAGAGGCTTAAGAGGCGTGTCCTTGGTCTGGCCATGCTAAAGAAGGCTCGGAAATGGAAAATATCAAGGATCACGAACATCAAAGAAGGAGACGCCAACACTAGATTCTTCCACCTTAGAGTCAATCGCAGAAGGAGAAAAAATTTCATCCATCGCCTGAAATATAATGGTGGTTGGGTTACTGACCACGACCATAAGAAGGTCATCATTCACAACCACTCCTCCTTTGTTATCAAGAAGGGCCCCCGGGACAAAGGTACTTTAACTGGGAGGGCATTCCCACCCCTAACTGTGACATCAGTGACATTGGATCCCCTTTCATCGAGGAGGAGGCTAGGCGAGCTGTGTTTGAGTCACCATCTAATAAGGCACTGAGACCTGATGGCTTTACGGGTGCTTTCTTCAAAGCATGCTGGGACATCATCAAGGTGGATGTCATGGCTGCCATTTACCACTTCTCCAATCTGCATGCTTCGAACTTCCACTGGTTGAACTCGGCCAACATCATGCACATTCCGAAGAAAGATGGTGCGGAAGATATCTCTGACTTTCGGCCTATCAGTCTGGTCCATGTCGTGGCCAAGCTCATTGCGAAGATGATGGCGTCCCTCCTTGCAGTTCACATGGATGATCTTGTTTCGCAAGCCCAGAGCGCGTTTATCAAGAAGCAAAGCATCCACGACAACTTCACCTATGTGTGCAACCTTGCCAGAAGGTTCCACCGGAGCAAGACCCCCATGTTGCTCTTCAAACTTGACATCAAGAAGGCCTTTGATTTGGTTCGATGGGACTACTTATTGGATCTCCTGCGGCACCTTGGCTTCCTTGTGCGTTTCTGAGGCTGGGTTTCGGCACTCCTCTCCTTGGCCTCCTCGCGAGTTTTGCTCAATGGTACGATTGGTGATCCTATTTGTCATGGTAAAGGCCTGCGGCAAGGGGATCCAATATCCCCTTTACTCTTTCTGCTCGCCATCGACCCCCTACACCACATCCTTGACAAAGATCACAAGGCAAGGCAAACTTCAGCCGCTCCGGGCCAACACCGCCACTCTCCATGCCTCCCTTTATGCTGATGACGCTGCTATTTTCATCAAGCCTATCAAGGAGGATGTTCATTACTTCTCCTCTGTCCTTGATGCTTTCGGGGAGGTCACGGGCCTGGTCACTAATTGCAATAAGAGTCTTGTGGCCCCCATCCGCTGTGCCGGCCTTGACCTACAGGACATCTTGCAACACTTTCTAGAAAAGCTCACCCCTTTCCCCATGACATACCTCGGGCTGCCCCTCTCGGTGTCAAGGCTCAAAGCAATACACTTCTTGCCCCTCAAAGATAAAGTTGCACACAAACTTGCTCCTTGGATTGGGCAACTCATGGCTGCCCCTGGTAGGGCCGTCCTGGTTAAGGCGACACTCACTCCATCGCCATCTATAGCATCACATCGCTTGTCCTACCGGTGGAGGTGCTCAAGAGGATTGATGCCTTGAGACGGGCCTTTCTATGGGCTGGCTGCGATAAGGTCACTAGAGGCAAGTGCAAGATCAATTGGGAGCGGCTCTGTCGACCGAAGATTATGGGCGGCCTTCGAATTCTGAATTTGTGGAAGTTTGCCACCGCGCTTCGCCTCCGCTGGCTTTGGTTCGAGTGGTCTGCTACACCCGAACCATGGGTTGGGCTTGGCACCCCTTGTGACGAGGCTGATAGGGACCTTTTCGCTGCGTGTACGACGGTGAAGATTGGAGATGGCTTCGAAGCTCTCTTCTAGAATTCCCCTTGGCTTGATGGGTTGAGGCCAATGGATATTGCTCCCAGAATCTTTGATACCTCCAAAAGGAAAGACTGCTCTGTACTAAAGGCCCTAAATGAAGACTTCTGGGTCACTCAGATCAACTTGACAGAAGGCATCTCTTCCGGGCATATTCAGGAGTTCACCCGGGTGAAGCTGGAGGGGGTTATTCTTGACCACGACACGCAAGATACGATCACTTGGAAGTTCACGTACAACGGTACCTTCTCGACTTCCTCAGCCTACAAGATGCAATTCGAGGGGCATACCACCACGCCTCTGCTTAACACCGTATGGAAGGTGTGGGCCGCTCCTAAATGCAAGTTCTTTGCTTGGTTAGTCACCCACAACAGAGTTTGGACGGCGGATAGGCTGCAACGGAGGGGATGGACAAATTGCGACTTGTGTCCGCTCTGCAACCAGGTCCAGGAATCGGCGGCCCATCTTCTGTTCCAATTCCGCTTTTTGATCGCCGTGTGGAACATGGTTAAGGCTGGGATTGGGCTGGTTGACCTCTCGGCGCATGATTGGGCAACTATGAACAATGTCAGCGACTGGTGGACTAAGCTTTCCCTTGCGCGTTCGCCATCTCGGAAGGGAATGGCCTTGCTCCTTATGTTGGTCTCCTGGGAGCTATGGAAGGAGAGGAACGCTGGGGGTTTTAGAAATACTTCTACGCCTTCGATGATTATTGTGGACAAGATCCTTGATGAGGCAAGCCTATGGGTTTCTGCGGGGGCCAAGGGTTTAGATGTGATTCTGCCTCGTGAGTAGTTGTTCTTTTTTCGCCACTATGTGGCTGCTGTATTCGGACCCTGTTTCTCTTCTTCTTAATCAATGAAATGGCAAGTCTTTTGCCTGTTTCAATTTTTTTTGCCTATGTGCCATGCTTATCCAAGTAGTTCTTTTTAATAAGACAAACAAGACATTGTGACGTTTGACCGCGGGTGGACTATGTCTGCTAACCATCTAACCAATGCTTATTCTCAATAGACTTGCTCCATCACACACATATTGACATTAGATATTTTCTCAGATCTACTTCAAATTATTCTAGGATTTCTTTTTGAAACAAAAATTTCACCTTGCTTTATATATAACACAACAAACCAACCATCCATACAAACAAGAGTTCAAAGTAAAATGTAGAAACTTAATAAAAGATAGTTGTTAGAGGCACGAGCTTAACAATAAGCCCATGCAACCACAACATCAAGGAACGAGAGAGTCCGGTGACGAGAGCTGATGCAGCAATGCATGGCCCAATAGAGTTGCGATGACCTCCTTGTTCTACCGCTTTCTCAGTACATTTCGGTGTTGCAAGGAAAAAACGCATAGTTTGAGTATCGCACCAGTGGTCGACATGGATACGCTCAATGAGAAGTTTGTTTTTCATAGTCCTAACCGTCCAAAAGAGCGCGTGGAAGCCCACCCACAACGTGCGATCTGTGCGTTGGAAGATACCACAATGGTATCATACATGTCAGAGAAGTTTTGGGGCACTAACTACAACCCGCGACCTCTTGGAGACAGCTCCAGAGTAACTGCATGTTTGCTCAAAATAAACAAGATGTGTGGTTGATATCTTCTTCTACATTGAAAAGGGGGCAACGATCATCGTCAGGGCCGTTCTGCTTACATGCTTGATCTTAGGAAGGAAGTCATCTCCCCTAATTAATAAGATGACAAATAAAGATCTTAATTTTCAAGCAAAGTCGCACCCGCCATAACTTGTTCAGCTGGATGGGGCTACACTAGCAAAGAGTGTGTGATGTAGCGGTCTAGTCGAGAGTGTACAAAAGGTTCCAAATATGCATGGGATAACTGAACTGTTTCTCCTAGATTGCTGTTGAAGACATGGCCCTATCTTAGGCGGCCCAGGAGAAACGCCGCTCGAGATGGGCTGAAATGGAACAATCATTAGTGATGTCGGCTTTCCTCTGATCCGGCTACTTTTAGCTCAGTATAGTGCATGAAATTAAACCTTTCACTTCCCATATTATGCAGTAGTGATGGCAACCACCACAAATATGATTTGTTGGCCCGCCTAACATGGCATGTTTTATATTAGAGCAATTTTACTTTATAGAAATATTCTTGCATTTCAAAAGAATTCTCGTGACATGTCAAAAACTGTTTATACAATGTGTGAAAAATGTTTGCGTATTTTAAAACATGTTTATTGCCATTTAAAAAATCTACCTGACATTGAAATAAATATTCTCGCATTTCAACCAAATGTTTGTGACATCTAAAAAATATTTGTACAATGTAAAACAATTTTGCATTGTTTAGGAAAAAACATTATTACCATTAAAAATGGAAATTAAAAATGTGCCAACAAATATTTAAGAAAATGCTACCATGTATTTAAAAAGTGTTCAAAATATGTATTTTTTATAAAAAAAATGTGCATCATGTATTTAAGTTCATTTCCAATGTGTGTTAAAAAATGTTTCATGTGTGCACTAGAAATGTACACATGAGAAAAAGTAGACATATGTTAAAAAGAAAATTGATAAAAACTGACAAAAAAGTAAACGAAGAAAACAAAGAAAGAAAAAAATTATAGTATAACGAAAAAAATAAAACCCAAAGAAGCCGGTGAAAACCAAAGAAAATCAAAGTATAACAAGGAAAAAAAAGCAAAAAAAGCTGAAGAAGAAACAAAACAAAAAAAGACAAAAAGCAAAAAAATACAGGAAGAAACACAGTAGCGATCAGACCCAACGAACGAACGTACGCGTTACTGGGTCGGCCATACGCGCGGCTATGGGGCGGTTCGGGCAAGACGGATGCTATAATAAGTGCGATATAACATTCGAATGCTCTTATATTTCTTTATGAAGGTACTAACACATATGCCCGTGCGTTGCAATAAAAGATTTTTTTTTTGCGAGAAGCATCGGAAGAGATAATTGATGTGTCCATCAAAACGGTCTCTGCAGCGGTGGAGCGACAGAGCGAGGGGTTGCGGTGTTCTCACGAGTCATGTGGTCCGCAATATCTGGTAGTGGTGGGGTTGGTCGGTGTGGTGGCCACCACTCAACTCGTGCCTTTTTCCCTCCGGTCCGCCTCCGTGTCTAGGTTATGGTTGCCTCCTCATTTTGTGATTGCACGGTGACCTTCGGGGCATAGTTGCTTCGACCACTCTCTTCTATGATGGCGTAATCAGATGCATTACTAATTAAATTAATTCCATTTCGTTGACATAATCAGCGTATAACCAAGTAGTCCCTGCTTTATCAGAGTTTATTCTCTTTAATTATATTAGCGCTTACTTGCCTACATTTTTCTAATCAGAGCCAAACCAACACATCCTCTTTTATTGGCATGTGCCTACAATTTCTTTTAATTATGGCCAACCAACATATTCTCTTTTATTATCAAATGGCATGTGAGATGCACAATAGTTCATGTCTGGGTTAGGCCACTGGCAGTTACGAAAACGACGTGTGTTTGTAAGACACGAATAAAAATCCAAAACAACCATCGAGTTGAAGCATTAGACTTGACCTCAATATCTCGACCACGTGCTGATAGACATTCGAACAAACAGCTCCTGCTAAAAAATGGACAACATGAATGTTTAAGAACATAATGCAGCGTAACATTCGAAACATTTTTTCATTTTTCTGATCTTTTTTGAGCTTTTCAAAAAAATAAAGTAATAAAAAATTCTGAATATTCTTCGAAAAGTGAACAATTTCTTAAATCTTGATTCTTTTTCTAAAAAATGCGAGCATTTTCGCATTTTTTTGTTGAAAATTTCATTAAACTTGGAAAAAGACAAGCAAAACTTGAAATGTTTTTTTTTTTGAATTTCACAAACATTTTTTGAAACCATGAACATATTTTTAAGAAAACAATATTTTTTTATTTGTGAACAATTTATGAAAATGGAAACATGTTTTGAACATTGAAAATACTTTTTCCAAACGTGTTTTTTAACACAAACAATACTTCAAATTTGTGATTTCAATAAACATGAATATTTTTCGAAATTTGTACTCCCTTCATTCCTTTATATAAGGTGTATTTATTTTTTGATAAAATTTCACAATGTAAGGTGCATTTGTTCTAATTCCTCGTAATTCCAATATTGGCCCTCCAGTAAAAGGAAATTATCTCTCCCCTGATTGCATATATCTCTCCTTGTAGAGAAACAAAAGAAAACTCTCTCTATCCTGATTGCGTGTATCTCTTCCTTTCCTAGCCTAAATGATTTATTACCGCTAATCTATGAATTAGACAAGGATAATTTCATCCTAAATAGTACATAATTATGTGCCTTGGCTAACGTGCTGAAAATAATACACCTTAGATATTGGAATGGAGGGAGTATCATTTTCAAAAATATAATTTATTTTGAAAATTTCAAAAAGTTTCGCAAAAGTAAACAGTTTTCTAAAAATACGAACATTTTTTATTTTTGAAAAAAATTGGAACGAAAAGAAAAAGTTTAAAGTTTGAAACATATTTCAAAATGAGAATACAATTTTTAAATTCTGCTGATTTTATGAAAATTTAAAGAAAAACGGAATTCTGAAAAAATTAAAAAATAGAATTTATGAAAAAGGAAAAATAAAAATAAACTTGGAAAGAAAATAAATAAAAAGAAGGATAAAAGAAAATAAAGAGAAAGAAAAGTAGAAACAGAATAGAAAAAAACAAAAACGGGCAGGCCCAATCTTTGGCATCATGTGCGAATTCTGACTATTTGCAGCCCCATGCGGTAAATAAAGATTCCCAGATGCATGGGCAGGAAACCAATGAGCTTGTTTTGCTGGGCTGGGCTGCAGCGTGCGTGACCCACACAGAAAATTCGGGACGAAACTGTTTTTTCTAACAGATGGACGCGCAAAAATTTAGTACCACCTTGGATAGAATAAAAATCTTTTCAATGGTGAACGGACGAAAAAATTGAAGAAACACAACTTGCTTTATTAGTATTTATTAGTAGGTATAAATATAGATATAGATATAGAGGTATAGATATAGAGGTATAGATTATTTTTTATCAAGCAAGGAGTTGACGAGCCTGTTTAGTTTCAAAACAAAATGTTGACCAGTCCCTTTAATTGACAAACATACAAAAACAAATAAAACGTACAGTATCCAGCGCCGCAAAGCACAAAATTAGCAGCTCACTTATAAGTTTGATTTTTCAAGTGGTCCTAAATAATCCAATTCATCCCCCCTATCTCGAATATTCCCCTTACAATGACAGAGGCGATCGAGCTGCGCTGATAATGGTCCGCAAGCAAGGCATGTTTGCTATGTTTGTCGACAGTAAAAAAAAGTGCGGGAGAGGATGGTTTTTGAATTGTGTGTTCCGTTGGAGGCGCCTCGTGGCGACTCGGGCGGCGACTCCGTACCCCCGGGCGATTCCGGCGCGGCGTCGGCATGGGTTCTGGTGCGGCGGGGTCCCTGCGGCGCTCCGGCGCCTGCCGCCTCGGCGTGCTCCCCTGCGGCAGGTCGTGCGGGGTGCGGTGGCCGGTTCTGGGCTCTGTTGGGGGACGCGACCGACAACGAGGATGGGGATTCCTCTCCGCGGTTGGCTCCTCCCCCGGCGGGGGCGTCGCTGGCCGATTTCGTGCTAGCGGCGGCTCGTGGCGGGGCTGGTCGGGGCGACCAGCGCCGTCGCTTTGCGCCGGGCGGTGGCTCGCGGACAACGACGGTTCGTTGCTGGCGGCCGGAGGCGCATGACTCGAGCGCTCCGGGGGTTCGTTCGGCGCTCCCGCTAACTCCCCGATGTTCTGGGCCCGCGGTGGCCCCGGCGTTGCCGGAGGAGTGGCCTGCTCTCCCTGCCTTGCCCTCGACGGCGACGGAGGTGGCGCGGGTGGCGGAGGGGGCTGAAGCGCTAGGGTTGGCGTCGACTGCCCTTTCCTTGGGCCTGCCGGGGGCCTCTGGGCCTGGGCCGGCCCCGCTCTGTCCTCAGTTTGCCGGGCCCCAAAGTGTGGGCCCATGCGCTGGTCCTGGACTGATCGGCCCGCAGGGTCGGCCCGACCTGGGGGGGGGGGCGGAAGCCTGCTGGCCAGCGCTATATATGGTTGCGCAGGGGCAGCCGCGACCCCTCGCTAGGGTTTTCGGCTCATCTCAGTGAGGTGCGGCGACACTGTCTCTCCGCCAGATTTGTCGTCCCCATCCCTCCCCCTCCCCCTCTCACTCTGTCCTTTGCCGAGGCGATGGCCATGGGCGACCGCCGTGCTGACAAGCGCCCGATGGAGCCTTCGCTCTCCGAGGAGGAATGGCGGCGCGAAAAGGCCCTCCGAGAGCAGGCGAAGCATGGCCAGCGGGCCAAGGCGGCGGGGTGTGTTGATGGCGGCGGTGGTTCTTTTCATGGTCAGGACGGCGGATCTGGGCACGGCTTCGGTAGCTACCAGGGCCAAGATTCCGGATCTGGCTTCCATGGGCGCGAGGGGGATTGGGGTCCTCCTCCGCCCTGGTGGGTTCAACAAGAGAATAAGAAGAAGCGCAAGCATGGTGCTCGGCGTAGCGAGCTGGAACGCAAGTCGCAGGACCTCCCCCCCTACAGCGACGGTCATGGGGACCCGCTGGCAAAGAAGCCTCGGGCTTCGGTCGCACTGCTTGCAGTGGTCACGGCCGATGCGCCGCGGGGCTCGGCGGCTGCCCCCATTCCAGCCGAGGAGGAGGGCGGGGAATGTTTCAAGTGTGGACGGACCGGGCACTTCCAGGCCAAGTGCTCTCCCCCCCCCCCTTTGTGTGATCCGCAAGCAGGAGGGCCACGCCATGGCTTATTGCCCTTCGAGGGGCAAACAGCCGCACCTCCAGATCATGGGCAGTGCCATTCCAGGCGAGGGTTTCTTTTGCATGGAGTTTGAGGACGATCTGATGGCTGAGGGAGAGGCCCCTAAGGTTTCCAATGGTGCCATCCTATCAGCGGAGCCGGGGAGGCTTTCGCTGCGCTCGCTCAAGCAGGAGCTGAAACACATGGTGGCTGGTGATTGGGACTAGCAGATTGAGCAGGTGGGTGATAATGACTATGCGGTGGTGTTTCCTTCTGCTGATTTCCTGCACATGGCCAAGTCAAGTGGCAAGCTCTTCCTCTCCATCCATGACATTACGGTTCTGGTGCGCGACTCGATTCAGGAGACGATAGTCCCCCTCTCCATGCCTGAGGTGTGGCTCCGCCTCCATGGCATTCCCAAGAAGCACCGTTGTGTTGATCGTCTGATGGAGGGGCTCAAGATGCTGGGTAGGCCGATCGTGGTGGATGATCTTTCCCTTATCCGGGTGGGACCGGTGAGGATGAAGTTTGGTTGCAGAGCTCCTGACAAGATGAATGGTTTTGTGCAAGTTTGGTTCAATCATGAGGGATACGACATCCGGGTGGAGGTGGAGAAGCTTCCATTGTGTCTTGGTGACGGGCCGGCGGTGCCTGGTCCCAACAACAACCCCCCTCACCCGGGCGACAAGAGTGTTGGTCCGCCTGGTCCGGGGATCGGTGGGACCACTGGTCAGTAGGTGCAAGACCCTGGGGCCCAGGGAAGGCAACTCAACGGAGGCTCGAGCCGCGCTATGGATGTTGACATGGCCAACCAGGATGAAGAGCCTGAGGACAGCTTGCCAGACACGTTTATCGACACGGAAACTTGGAACCAACTGGGCATTCAAGAACTGGCACTCGACGAAGGGAAGGAGAACACGGAGCCTGGGACTCTGGCGATTGCGGACACGGCTGGGAGCAGCCCGCCCCCGTCCCACGCTCTGGTGGGGGCTTTCAACCTGGTGGGCTCGGCGCCGCTGTCTGTTGCTGGCCGCAGCGCTTCTGCTGGGTGTATCGCCGCAGCTGTCGCTCCAGCCTCCCCCTGCTTGCCTGGTTCGGACTCGGGTGTGGTGCTCAACGAGCCAGCCATTACCACACCACTGTCTAGCCGTCGCAGCTCGGGGGGATCCGGGCGTGCCCCTAAGAAGTCGGCCGGGCGGAAGCCTACTGTCAAGCTTGCTACGCTAGCGCTCCCGTCGCCTGTGGCGCCGGCCGTGGTGGACCTTCAGGCGGCGCTGGGCTCTGCGGGCACGGCGGCCAAGGCGCGGCGCTCTCGGGCTTCCCCGGTTCCTCAGCGTGCTCCTAGTGCTCAGGCCAAGGCGGCATTGGGCGACCTTTCTTCCCTGGAGAGTGCGCAGCTTCGTCTGGCAGATAAGAACATGGAGATCTCAGGTAACCCACCCCCTCCTTTAAGATTCTGAACGCTTTTACAGATCCACAGCTAGTTACTATCTTAGACGATAGCGGTTTCGAATTAGGAGCGGATCGTGGTGAGCTTGTGACTCTTATTCGTGCTCGCGAGGAGGCCCAAGCGGCTTTGGCAGAGGCCGCTGCTGCGGCCAAGGCCAGGGAAGCCGAGGCCATGGCGCGGGCGGCCACTGTCGATCCTGTGACTTCGGGTACCCCCACCTTGCTAGTCCGGTCGGAGGGGGCTGTCGCAACCAGGGAGGTTACCGCAGCACCATCGACGAGCCGTGCCCAGGCTAAGAAACGTGTGGCAAAACCAGTGACCTCCAGAGGGGTTCGCCTTTGCAACCGCATAATTTGATGCGTTACATCTTTTGGAACATTCGGGGTTGCGGGCACTCGGGTCGTCGCATGCAACTTAGGGAGTATATTGCTCGCGAAAGTATCGATGTTGTGGCTCTTCAAGAAACCATCAAAGCGGACTTTACTTATCATGATCTTGCGGCCTATGATCCTCTCCATCGCTTCGTGTGGGGTTGGGTCCCTTCCGCTGGCCATTCGGGCGGTCTTCTCTTGGGATGTAATTCTGATGTATGTGATGTTGTAACGTGGGACGTGGGTTCGTTTTTCATTTCTGTCACGATTAAGCATAGAATCTCGCTCGCTTCCTGGGCGATTGTGTGTGTTTACGGACCAGCCGATCACTCGCGCGCGGCTGATTTCCTGAGCGAAATCCAAGTCTTGGTTGGGGCCAAGCAAGCTGCTAACATCCCCATTGTTCTAGGGGGCGATTTTAACCTTATACGTTCGAGCGCAGACAAAAATAATTGCAACATCGACTGGTCTAGGATCTCCCTTTTCAACAACGCCATTGCGGCCTGCGCCTTACGGGAACTCGCTAGGACTGGGGCCAGATATACGTGGACCAATAAACAACTCAATCCGGTCCACAGCGTCCTTGACTGTGTGTTCGTTTCGGCCGACTGGGAGATGTTCTTTCCCATGTGTACCTTGGTCGCTGAAACTCGCATTGCCTCTGACCATGTTCCGTTGATTCTGGCATCTGGGGAGGATAGGATCAAGCGTAGCAAGAGCTTCTACTTTGAATCAGGGTGGTTTGAGGTAGAGGGGTTCATCCCTTTGCTCCTCGCTCGCTGGGAGCTTGCCAGGACTGTGGGTGGTCGTTCCAGCGGCCCCCTTGACACTTGGGTTTCGACGGCCGGGGCCCTGCGTGGTTTCCTTCATGGGTGGGGCGCAAACCATGGTAGCGACGCTAAGCGAGCTAGGGAAGCTCTTATCGAGGAAATCAAAGTTCTTGACGTCCAGGCTGACTCTAGATCCTTTTCGGAGGCAGAGTGGGCTGGCCGTTACGCCCTTGAAAATCAAGTCCTGGCCATCCTCAGGGAAGAGGAGGAATACTGGCGCCGTAGGGGCGGCGTCAAGTGGATCACCAAGGGGGATGCCAATACGGGCTATTTCCACGCCTTCGCCAATGGCCGTAAAAGGAAATGTTTGATTCTGAGACTGCAATCGGACCACGGGGTTCTGGTCAGCCAGGACGATATCTCGAGGCATATTTACGAGTTCTTCCTTAACCTGTTGGGAACGGCGAAAGGGAAGGTTCTGCGACTGCGTGATGACTTTTTGGGGGAAGAATCATGGGTGTCGCAAGCCGAAAACGATGGCCTTGCCTTGTCCTTCTCCACGCAGGAGATCGACGATGCGCTTGGCTCGCTGAAGAGCGATACCGCGCCTGGGCCGGATGGCTGGCCGGTGATCTTCTTCCGACGGTTTTGGCCGGCACTCAAGGACATTTTCTATGATATTATCAAAGGTTTTGCGCTTGGCACAGTCGACATCTTGCGCCTCAACTACGGCGTCATCAGCCTCATTCCTAAAGTGAAGGGGGCCGATTCGATTAAGCAATACCGCCCTATTACTCTTATTAACGTCCCTTTCAAATTATGCTCCAAGGCATACACTACGCGTCTTGCCCCGGTTGCTCAGCATGTGATTGACCGCAGCCAGTCCGATTTTCTCAAAGGCCGTAACATCCTGGAAGGCCCGATGGTATTGCAAGAGATCGTTCACAAGCTTAAGCGCACACGTCATCCGGCATGTTCCTGCTGGCTGACGGTGTCCACGCCAAGTTCGACACCCCCAGTTCTAAGTTCTTTTGGGAAGGAACTGGGACCAAAAAGAAATACCACCTAATCAAGTGGGCGGCGCTTTGCCGTCCAAAGAAATTTGGTGGTCTTGGGATCCTTAACTCCAAACTCATGAATGTGGCGCTTCTCGTCAAGTGGATCTGGAAACTCTCCCAGAACGAACAAGGGCTTTGGGCTGATATCCTTCGGGCCAAATATTTTCCCGATGGGAATTTCCTTACCTCAAAGGTGAAGGGATCGCCTTTCTGGAATGGAATTCAGGCTGTTAAGCTTGCCTTCACGTTAGGGGCCAAGTTCTGCGTTAAGAACGGGAACTCCACGCGGTTCTGGCTCGACCATTGGCTTGGGACGGAACCTCTTTGGCGTAGTCACTTTGGCATCTACCAACTTGCCACTAACGTCGACATTTTGGTGGCTGATGCGCTTAGATCCAACCCCCCTGCCATATCTTTCAAAATGCCACTTCTCACCCACGAACGAGCTAGCTGGGACGGGCTCCTAGCTACTCTGCAGGGTATTTCTCTCCTCCATGAGGACGACACGGTCTCGTGGTCCCTCTCGAGCTCCGGGAAGTTCTCGGTCCAATCCCTTTACAATAAGTTGACCGAGGGACCGACTCTTGACATAGCTAGGGGGCTATGGAAAGCGTCCATCCCTTTGAAGATCAAAGTGTTTCTATGGCAACTATTCCGTGATCGTCTCCCTTCTTCTAACAACATTGCCATTAGACATGGCCCTTCGGATGGCTCTTGCGCGCTTTATGAAGCGCATGAAGATGCCAACCACATCTTTTTCAAGTGCCATCTAGCCCGCTTTGCCTGGAGTGCCGTCTGTAAGGCTTTTGCGCAGACCTGGAATCCCAATTCGGCCTCGGACCTTCGTAGGATCCTTCTTGCTCAGAGGGGTAGCTTCGGGCGTGTGTTGTGGCGCTGCGTAGGGGCGCTGTGCTGGTCTCTTTGGACCACCCGCAATAAGATGACTATCGAACACAAGTTCCCTAACCATCCTGCTGACATTATTTTCAAATGCCACGTGTTCCTTCAGACATGGACTCCGTTGGGGAAACGGCGTGATGCAGATCGGATGATGGAGGCCATGGAGCGGATCTGCACAATTCAGGTGGAAGCCTGTACCTAAGATGCTGCTCATGGTGCTATTTTGGTGTTTTATTGGACTGGCTGCTTGTGTGCTAGTATTTATGTCCTTACCTCTCAGGCTGAGGCCGGTTGCATGTTTAATACTTTTGGCTTTGGCCAGTTTATCCTTTAGGATGTTCCTCCTGTATTGAACTCTGTGGATGCTGCCTATCGGTGGGTTTTATTAATTTAAAGCCGGACGCATCGTGGGTTTTTGTTCTAAAAAAAAGCACGAACTGTGCTCTGCAAGGTCAACTCAAACATTTCCATCAAACATCCATATTACATCTTCGATCGACATATAAATGCAGCCACGATCGACCATGATCTTCATCCATCCATCCATTCATTCCCTCTTCCTTGCTCGATCAGACTGTGCGCACATTGGTTCATCGAGTCCTCTGCCATGGCTTCCGCCACGTTCTTGATTTTGGTTGCGGCGGCGAGCCTCCTGGCCAGCTTTGCGCAGGCCGATTTGCAGTACGGTTACTACAACACGACGTGCCCAGGCGTGGAGGAACTTGTGCGCACCGAGCTTGAGGCCATCTTCGCCGACGACAACACCCTCCGCGCCGGCCTCCTCCGCCTCCACTTCCACGACTGCTTCGTCCGGGGCTGCGACGCCTCCCTCATGCTCAACTCCCACAATGGCACCGCTGAGAAGCACGCCGACCCCAACCTCACCGTGCGCGGCTACGAGGCCATCGAGGCCATCAAGAAGGTGGTGGAGAAAGCATGCCCCCTCGTCGTCTCCTGCGCCGACATCATGGCCATGGCCGCGCGCGACGCTATCAATTTTGTACGTACTTCTTGCTGTTACTAGTACTCCATTGATTATGAAATTGCTCTGCTCATCATAACTTGTCGTGGTGCAGAGCGCTGGGCCACGCTACGAGGTGGAGACCGGGCGCCGCGACGGGAACGTCTCCATGTTGGAGGAGGCCCTCACCAACCTGCCACCGGGCGACGGCAACGTCACCGTGCTCACCCAGTACTTCGCCGTCAAGAACCTCACCATCAAGGACATGGTCGTCCTCTCCGGTACGAAAGAATCATTCATAACTCGGTGTCCTTTGTCTCCGGTGACCTGACTGAACGTGACATACAATGCATGGATGCAGCGGCGCACACGATTGGAGTGACGCACTGCTCGTCCTTCTCGAAGCGGCTCTACAACTTCACTGGAGCCGGCGACCAGGACCCCTCGCTGGAGCCGGCGTACGGGAAGACGCTGACGACCAAGTGCCCAACGGAAAAGATGGCGAGCGTGGTGCCCATGGACGATGTGACGGTGGAGAAGTTCGACCTGGGATACTACGAGTCCGTGTACAATCACCGGGCGGTGCTGCGCTCCGACGCCGCGCTTCTGGAGGACAGCCTCACCGGCGCCTACGTCGCGCTCATGAACAACGCCTCCTCTATCGACATCTTCTTCGCCGACTTCGCCGTCGCCATGATCAACATGGGCAGGGCTGGCGTTCTCACCGGCACCCAAGGCGAGATCAGAGAGACCTGCGGCGTCTACGTCGACTGATGATCGATTGTGAATCATAATTCAATCTGACTATTTGGTCTTACCAAGCATCTTGTAGTCCCTTGTTTGAGGATGAAGATACTACCTCCGTCCTAAAATATATAAGTGTCTTAAAATTAATACAATTTTATACTAAAATTAGTATAAAGTTGAGACACTTATTTTCGGACGAAGGGAATATTACATTATTTTTTCGCGAATACGTAAAGCTTGCGTATCTTTTTCATTGATAGGTAGAAGAGAACAGAGTAACAAGAGGGGAGGAACAGGGATACAACACGGCACACACTCTCCTAGCCTAAAACTCCAGAAACAAGACCTAGAGCAGCAAAGCCGCGTCACGAACAAAGCCGGGCACCAACATCACACGGCCATGCCATCAGGACGGAGCAAATCAACGTACCCCCCACCTTGAAACGCCAAGAAGAGTCGGCAAGTGGGTTGCAGGATCGGACCGGCCTGAGGAGGAAGCCATGGAAGAAGCGTCGGCGATGTTGTACATTGCGCCTCGGATGTCCACATCTTGAAAAGCAGCCCAAAACCAAGCAGGGTGTCCAACATCACCAATTTTAACACCGAAGACACCACGAGCAACCAAGACGACGCCTTCATGAAGGGGGACGACATCGGGACGCCGCCGCCGTCTGGTCTGGAGAACCGGACCAAGGGTTTCCCCCGGTGCTCGAAGGAGGACAGGTCGAAAGGCCATGGCAACGCCTTCAAGAAGGAGGCGGCATCCGCAGATGTCACCGCTACCAGCACTGGCAAGCCGAGCAAGGATTTCGTCCCGGCCTTTGACCGAATCACCCCAAATGCCGCCGGATCAGGAATCGAAGACAAGGAACCCATGTAGCTGGCTGGAACCACCACGGCAGGGAGAGATGCACCCATCACCAGACAAGAAGGTGACTTGGGCGCCGCCGGATGCACCACAATCACCAATCAGCACCACCAACACAACTCACTGCAGGCACCAGATCCACCACCAACGCCATGGCCCAGAACTGGGCGGGGAAAAGGATGTGCCGCCGCCAGCAGCACCAAAGCCAGCCGAAGAGAAGGCATGGCTGGACCGAGAGCCATGGGGAGGAGCAGCCGGCAGGGGTAGGTCGTGGAGTTGGGAGGCGCTGGAGGAGGTGGAGCACGGGGAGAGACACGCCGCACCGGGCAGGCCGGCGATGACCCGGCCAAGAAGCCTCGAACACCATCCTCCCGGGATCCGGCGCCGGCAACAGCAAGGGTGCTGGAGGCCCCACGGGTCTGGCGCGGGAGAAGGTGGTTGGGGGCGAGGACGCGCCAGCGACAGCCGTAGCTCACAGGGAAGGGGGCGGTCGAGGACCGGGGA
>NC_057798.1:401118398-401135581 GCF_018294505.1 Triticum aestivum | reverse complement strand
AGTGCGGCTTCGCCGGCCGCTCCTCTGGTGGCGGCGAGGAGACGGGACGGGGGCGGGAGGGGACCGCGGCGGCGCGGGCTAGGGTTCCCCCGCCGCCGCTAGGGGAGGCGACACGGGGGTCGGGGTCGGGAGTAAAAATTTGCAGCGGATCTGGGAATATTACTTTAGGAGACCGTCTACGACTCAGTCGGCTGAGTCTTCGCTATCTCTCAGTCGAATGACATCATCCACTTAGCTGGTTTTCTGTTGTTTGCTTGTTGGGCTAGTTTGTGGGCATTTCCTATTTGGCTCCACAGGCGCCAGTTAACAAAATGCACGTTAACCAACGCCTGTGGAGCCAAATAGGAAATGCCCGCAAACTAGCCCATCTAGGCGCCGGTTGATGATTTTTTCTGAAAATTCTGTGAACTTTTTTGAAATTGATGAACTTTTCTGAATATTGATGAACTTTTTCGAAATTTAATGAACATTTTTTCTGGAAAATGGATGAACTTTTTTTGATTTATGAACTTTTTTCAGTTCCATGAACTTTTTCTAAAAATACATGAACTTCTTTTCAACTTCTATGAACTTATTTCAAATTTAATGAACTTTTGCTAAATTGGATGAACATTTTTTCAATTTGAATGACCTTTTTTTCAAATTGATGAATTTTTTCAAAGTTTATGAACCTTTTTTAAAGATATGAACTTTTTTTCAATTTGAACGAACTTTTTTTCAAATGGATGAACTTTTGTTCTTTAAATCTGTAAACCTTTCTCCGTTTCATATTTTTATTTTCGTAAAAAGAAACTAAAAAAACTTACAACGTGTTTGGCAGCGATGGGTAGAGGGAATGTGAATTTAGAGATGGGAGTTTGCAGCGGGATTACCATGGGAAATTGATATTAAATCCCATTCCTTTGATTGGCATGTGAAGGCAATTAGACCAGGGAATTTAGGCCTGTTTGGTTGGTAGGATTAGGCTGGGGAATAGGAAACTTTCAACGGCACCCATTCGCGTGCGCACGTAACCAAAAAACTGAATCGTTATTTCTTCTCTCAATTCCCATTCCCCGCATAAATTACCAGGGGTCCCCAGGGAAGCGATCTGAGGGAGTTAGGCCCCTTAATTCCTCTTCTCCTTCCCCTCTTAATTCCCACGTTCCCAATCCAATCAAGGGATTTTTAGTCTCACATACCTTAAACTCCCATTCTCAGTCTTTAAATCCCCCAACCAAACACGCTGTTAGGGCAGCACGCTAGTGGGCCGGCCCATGCTAGCAGCGCTGCAGGCGCCGGATCGTTAATGGGCGCGTGCAGCGCTGTATAGGAGCTCCCTAGTTTGTGGGCTCCGTTGTGTGCTGTCTTTTCTTTTTTGTGGGCTTGACTGATTCTGGGTTGGCTTGTGTTGTTTTTTTACTTTTTCTTGGCAGAAATATTTAAAGAGAACAGAAAAACGGAATGACAAGAAAAGAAAAATCCCAGGTTGGAAAAGGAAAATGCCCTCCCACGTGACCAATAAAGGAAGAGAAATCGTCATGTTACAATATCACACACCAGTAGACACACAAGCTAAGAAAACCCAAAATAACTAGAAGTGATAGAACGCTAGAGCTAGAAAAATAAAATGAGAAAGGGGTAAATGATTGTATTTTTTTCTGTAGACTAGAAAAGTGGTAGAAAAAAGGACAATCAAAAAAAATGAGAAAGGGATAAACGATAGAAACTCTAATTCAAAAATAATGGAATGGTTTTTAGTCCTTTAGTAAGAAAAAATGTTAAAATAAAAATAAAAATCAGAACCACACCACCTGTGTGGTTGTTACTGTACTTGCAGTTGCAAGTAAAAAAATTTAGAAACCAAAGTTTAGTCGGTAGGTAGACATGCAATTGCAGTCGGTGGTGACACTACAGTTGTGTCAGACAGTCCTGAGATTTCGGGGGTCCGGGACGGAACTACAACTCGGGGCCCTTAATATGCAGACTATGGCATGAGTGAAGAGTTATCAACCAAGGGTGATTAATGTTTTATTTTTAGCCCCGCTATAGCGGTCCGAGAAGGGTGCCGTTAAATGGTGTTCATGCACAATTGTTTGGTAAAGTTTTGAAATAGCCGGTATAGCCTCGCTATACCTAATTTGGAGAACCGCTTCTATTTGACATAGCACGCAGTTTTAAAACTATGAGGCTGATACCTATGCTTTTGGAGTGCTTATGTTACAAATGACTAGTAGAACGCACGTGCGTTGCTATGGGCTATAATGCATTTAAATAAATAAGAAAATGATTGTGGTCATCTTTGAGGTCGAAGCTTATTTCTCCCTCATATGTCCGTGTGTGCTCGGATATCAAAAGGGCACCCAGCAGGCTCAAAAAAATCCAATCATCTACACAGTCCAGGCTCCCCCAAATCCAACCCATATGTATGGGAGAAATGCGTTTGTCTCGACTATTTGACATGTTATCCCCAACGTGCGACCCAAGAAAATCCCCACCCAACAACACATCTTTTCCTTTTTCTGTTGGACGCACCCTTTCTCGCTCGGTTTTCCGCTATAGCGGGATTCGCCGGAGCCCTCTCTTTTAAAACTGGATGACACTCATCTCACCTTCGCCATGGCGCCCTCTCTTTCACATCGTACTTCCCCATGGACCGCCAAGGTGGAGTTCCCCTTCAACCGCCCCGCTCTTCGGCATGATCCACTCCCCTATGTTCATGTCGCTCTGCCACCACCATCAAGGGGGGTGATGTGTGCGTCGCCCGTGATGCCTCCCGAGCCAAGAAGGTACAGCTGATGTCTCCTAAATTATTCCCAAGCTGTAACATATAGTTGAATGTTGTGCATTACCACAAAACAAAAAATATGATCTCCATTGTTGGGCATGCAACTCAGGCATGCAACTCATACACCACTGTGTCCATTATTAACTCTTGAAGAAACCAACCAATGCATTTACCCTTCTATGCTAACCAAAAAGTTGTATGACTTGATGAAAGAAATGAACTGCCCGCTCATACAATTTGCTTCAAAGCCATCCTAATGAAATGTAATTTGCCGCATTTCGTAATATAGGGAATTATTCCGCTCAGACATCCTTAACTGAACAGATCAATCCCAACCCCCATCCCGCTCACTCTCAACCCTCACTCTTGTCACAAAATTCACTAACTCGTATTTAATCTGACTATTTCTCAACCCTCACTCTTTTCACAAAATCCACTAACTCGTATTCAATCTGACTATTTGGTGTAACCAATCGACTGTGATTTACTACTCTATACCGGAATGTATTTCTACATGCAGGGTGCTACACGCATATGCAACACAAGTTTTTTCGGTTGTAACATTTTCCCGTGAAGTTTTGAAAACTTCGTTGGTTGGTTCTCATGCATTATTTTATTTTCTTGTTCTTAATTTTGTGGCTATTAACTATTTCTTGCTTCATTATCTTCCGTTTTATTTGGGTTTTATAATTGAATTGGGCTTGTGAGCAGCTGGAGATGTTTTGAACTCTAGAGGAATAGGAATCTTTTGGGCTTGATTTTTTTTTCGAAAAGGGGGGACTCCCCGGCTTCTGCATCAGAATGATGCATACGGCCACATTTATAAATAAAAGATGTTCAACAAGGTCTTAAAGTCTGGAAACAAAAATAATAAAAGAGGTTCAACAAGGTCTTAAATCTTTTTGGGCTTCTTGATGCAGAGCATCCCACAATCATCCCCATGGACGTATCTATATCTCCCACGACACCACTAAGACCAATGACAAGAGCTCGAGAAAAGGCTATCGAAGATAAGGTAAACTCGCTCCTCTCCGAACTACCACTTTCTATACATGAGACATGGCTACTACCTCAAGCGGAAACACTATGTGTGATCAGGTACTTGAAGGAAGGCCACATAACAGCTACATCCAATGGACAAGACGGCGAGGACACCGAGTACGAAGGACAAGAAGAAGAGCTATCGAAGAAGCTCTAGCGAGCGGACATCCGCCCAGGACCGGACGTCCGACGCATGACGCTCCAGCCAGCGGACGTCCGACCAGGACCGGACGTCCGACCCCTGAAGGCCCACTCGACCCAAGTCCCAGCCGATGAGAGCTACAGCGAACGAACGTCCGGCCCCTCCAGACGACCGGAAACACTGCCCAGGGAGCGGACGTCCGCCCCCACAGGACGACCCGCAATTTCACTCCCGAGCCGATTCTGCGGAAGACCAAAGCGATCGGACGACCGGCGACCGGACGACCGGCCACCTCCGGACGTCCGATACCCTGTTTACAGAACGTAATTAGCGGAAGTCCGAGCCCTACCGGACGTCCGGACCTCCGCGATCGACCGGATGACCAGTAGAGACCGGATGTCCGCTGTCGTGGTTCTAAGTCTGACAGTAATGTAGGGGGGTAGGTATGGAGAGGCAAGATCCTAGCTATGGAGTAGTTGTATACGCAAGAGGTTTACGAGTTCAGACCCTTCTCGAAGGAAGTAACAGCCCTACGTCTCGGAGCCCGGAGGCGATCGACTGGATTATGTGCGTATGAGTTACAGGGGTGCGAACCCTTTACACTGAGGAGGGGGGTGGCTTATATAGAGTTTGCCAGTGTTGGAAATATGCCCTAGAGGCAATAATAAATTGATTATTATTATATTTCCTTGTTCATGATAATCGTTTATTATCCATGCTAGAATTGTATTGATAGGAAACTCAGATACATGTGTGGATACATAGACAACACCATGTCCCTAGTAAGCCTCTAGTTGACTAGCTCGTTAATCAATAGATGGTTACGGTTTTCTGACCATGGACATTGGATGTCGTTGATAACGGGATCACATCATTAGGAGAATGATGTGATGGACAAGACCCAATCCTAAGCCTAGCACAAGATCATGTAGTTCGTATGCTAAAGCTTTTCTAATGTCAAGTATCATTTCCTTAGACCATGAGATTGTGCAACTCCCGGATACCGTAGGAGTGCTTTGGGTGTGCCAAACGTCACAACGTAACTGGGTGGCTATAAAGGTACACTACGGGTATCTTTGAAAGTGTCTGTTGGGTTGGCACGAATCGAGATTGGGATTTGTCACTCCGTGTAAACGGAGAGGTATCTCTGGGCCCACTCGGTAGGACATCATCATAATGTGCACAATGTGACCAAGGGGTTGATCACGGGATGATGTGTTACGGAACGAGTAAAGAGACTTGCCGGTAACGAGATTGAACAAGGTATCGGTATACCGACGATCGAATCTCGGGCAAGTACCATACCGCTAGACAAAGGGAATTGTATACGGGATCGATTGAGTCCTTGACATCGTGGTTCATCCGATGAGATCATCGTGGAACATGTGGGAGCCAACATGGGTATCCAGATCCCGCTGTTGGTTATTGACCAGAGAACATCTCGGTCATGTCTGCATGTCTCCCGAACCCGTAGGGTCTACACACTTAAGGTTCGATGACACTAGGGTTATAAAGGAAGCTTGTATGTGGTTATCGAATGTTGTTCGGAGTCCCGGGTGAGATCCCGGACGTCACGAGGAGTTCCGGAATGGTCCGGAGGTAAAGATTTATATATATGAAGTCCTGTTTCGGCCATCGGGACAAGTTTCGGGGTCATCGGTATTGTACCGGGACCACCGGAAGGGTCCCGGGGGCCCACCGGGTGGGGCCACCTGCCCCGAGGGGCCACATGGGCTGTAGGGGGTGCGACTTGGCCTACATGGGCCAAGGGCACCAGCCCCAAGAGGCCCATGCGCCTAAGGAACCCTAGAGGGAAGAGTCCTCAAGGGGGAAGGCACCTCCGAGGTGCCTTGGGGAGGATGGACTCCTCCCCCCTCTTAGCCGCACCCCTTCCTTGGAGGAAGGGGCAAGGCTGCGCCTCCCCCCTCTCCCCTGCCCCTATATATAGTGGAGGGGAGGGAGGGCATCCATACCTGAGCCCTTGGCGCCTCCCTCCCTCCCGTGACACCTCCTCCTCTCCCGTAGGTGCTTGGCGAAGCCCTGCAGGATTGCCACGCTCCTTCATCACCACCACGCCGTTGTGCTGCTGCTGGATGGAGTCTTCCTCAACCTCTCCCTCTCTCCTTGCTGGATCAAGGCGTGGGAGACATCGTCGAGCTGTACGTGTGTTGAACGCGGAGGTGCTGTCCGTTCGGCACTAGGATCATCGGTGATCTGAATCACGACGAGTACGACTCCATCAACTCCGTTCACTTGAACGCTTCCGCTTAGCGATCTACAAGGGTATGTAGATGCACTCTCCTTTCTACTCGTTGCTGGTCTCTCCATAGATAGATCTTGGTGATACGTAGGAATTTTTTTGAATTTCTGCTACGTTCCCCAACAGTGGCATCATGAGCTAGGTCTATTGCGTAGATTCTTTGCACGAGTAGAACACAAAGTAGTTGTGGGCGTTGATATTGTTCAATATGCTTGCCGTTACTAGTCTTATCTTGATTCGGCGGCATCGTGGGATGAAGCGGCCCGGACCAACCTTACACGTACGCTTACGTGAGACCGGTTCCACCGACAAACATGCACTAGTTGCATAAGGTGGCTGGCGGGTGTCTGTCTCTCCCACTTTAGTCGGATCGGATTCGATGAAAAGGGTCCTTATGAAGGGTAAATAGCAATTGGCATATCACGTTGTGGTTCATGCGTAGGTAAGAAACGTTCTTGCTAGAAACCCATAGCAGCCACGTAAAACATGCAAACAACAATTAGAGGACGTCTAACTTGTTTTTGCAGGGTATGCTATGTGATGTGATATGGCCAAAAGGATGTGATGAATGATATATGTGATGTATGAGATTGATCATGTTCTTGTAATAGGAATCACGACTTGCATGTCGATGAGTATGACAACCGGCAGGAGCCATAGGAGTTGTCTTTATTTATTTGTGACCTGCGTGTCAACTTAAACGTCATGTAATTACTTTACTTTATTGCTAACCGTTAGCCATAGTAGTAGAATAATAGTTGGCGAGGCAACTTCATGAAGACACGATGATGGAGATCATGGTGTCATGCCGGTGACGATGATGATCATGGAGCCCCGAAGATGGAGATCAAAAGGAGCAAAGTGATGATGGCCATATCATGTCACTATTTGATTGCATGTGATGTTTATCATGTTTATACATCTTATTTGCTTAGAACGACGGTAGTAAATAAGATGATCCCTTACAACAATTTCAAGAAGTGTTCTCCCCTAACTGTGCACCGTTGCGACAGTTCGTGTTTCGAAGCACCACGTGATGATCGGGTGTTAGATTCTAACGTTCACATACAACGGGTGTAAGACAGATTTACACACGCGAAACACTTAGGGTTAACTTGACGAGCCTAGCATGTACAGACATGGCCTCGGAACACGGAGACCGAAAGGTCGAACATGAGTCGTATAGAAGATACGATCAACATGAAGATGTTCACCGATGATGACTAGTCCGTCTCACGTGATGATCGGACACGACCTAGTTTGACTCGGATCATGTAATCACTTAGATGACTAGAGGGATGTCTATCTGAGTGGGAGTTCATAAGATGAACTTAATTATCCTGAACATAGTCAAAAGGTTTTTGCAAATTATGTCGTAGCTCACGCTATAGTTCTACTATTTAGATGTGTTCCTAGAGAAAAATTAGTTGAAAGTTGATAGTAGCAATTATGCGGACTAGGTCCGTAAACTGAGGATTGTCCACATTGCTTCATAGAAGGCTTATGTCCTTAATGCACCGCTCAGTGTGCTGAACCTCGAACGTTGTCTGTGGTTGTTGCGAACATCTGACATACACGTTTTGATAACTACGTGATAGTTCAGTTAAACGGTTTAGAGTTGAGGCACCAAAGACATTTTTGAAACGTCGCGAAACATATGAGATGTTTTGAGGACTGAAATTGGGATTTCAGGCTCGTGCCCATGTCAAGAGGTATAAGACCTCCGATGACTTTCTTAACCTGCAAACTAAGGAGAAAAGCTCAATTGTTGAGCTTGTGCTCAGATTGTCTGAGTGCAACAATCATTTGAATCGAGTGGGAGTTGATCTTCCAGATAAGACAGTGATGGTTCTCCAAAGTCATTGCCACCAAGCTGTTAGAGCTTCGTGATGAACTATAACATATCAGGGATAGATATGATGATCCTTGAGGTATTCGCGATGTTTGACACCGCGAAAGTAGAAATCAAGAAGGAGCATCAATTGTTGATGGTTGGTGAAACCACTAGTTTCAAGAAGGGCAAGGGCATGAAGGGATACTTCATGAAACGGCAAATCAGCTGCTGCTCTAGTGAAGAAACCCAAGGTAAAACCCAAACCCGAGACTAAGTGCTTCTGTAATAAGGGGAACAACCACTAGAGCAGAATTACCCTAGATACTTGGTAGATAAGAAGGCTGGCAAGGTGGATAGAAGTATATTGCATATACATTGTGTTAATGTGTACTTTGCTAGTACTCCTAGTAGCACCAGGGTATTAGATACCGGTTCGGTTGCTAAGTGTTAGTAACTCGAAACAAAAGGCTACGGAATAAACGGAGACTAGCTAAAGGTGAGCTGACGATATGTGTTGGAAGTTTTTTCAAGCTTGATATGATCAAGCATCGCACGCTCCCTCTACCAAAGAGATTGGTGTTAAACCTAAATAATTGTTATTTGGTGTTTGCGTTGAGCATAGACATGATTGGATTACGTCTATCGCAATACGGTTATTCATTTAAGGAGAATAATGGTTACTCTGTTTATTTGAATAATACCTTCAATGGTCTTACACCTAAAATGAATGGTTTATTAAATCTCGATCGTAGTGATACACATGTTCATGCCAAAAGATAGTAATGATAGCACCACCTACTTGTGGCACTGCCACGTAAGTCATATCGGTATAAAACGCATGAAGAAGCTCCATATTGATGGATCTTTGGGCTCACTCGTTTTGAAAAGTTTGAGACATGCGAACCATGTCTATTGGTGTATATGCATGAAGAAACTCCATGCAAATGGACCGTTTTGACTCACTTGATTTTGAATCACTTGGGACATGCAAATCATACCACATGGGCAAGATGACTGAAAAGCCTCGTTTTCAGTAAGATGGAACAAGATAGCAACTTGTTGGAAGTAACACATTTTGATGTGTGCAGTCCAATGAGTGCTGAGGCATGCAGTGAATATCGTTATGTTCTTACTTCACAGATGATTCGAGTAGATGTTGAGTATATTTACTTGATGAATCACGAGTCTGAATTATTGAAAGGTTCAAGTAATTTCAGTGTGAAGTTGAAAGATCGTCGTGACAAGAGGATAAAAGATCTATGATATGATCATAGAGATGAATATCTGAATCACGAGTTTGGCACATAATTAAGACATTGTGGAAATTGTTTCACAACTGATATAGCCTGGAACACCATAGTGTGATGGTGTGTCCAAACGTCATAGTTGCACCCTATTGGATATGGTGCATACCATGATGTCTCTTATCGAGTTACCACTATCGTTCATGGGTTAGGCATTAGAGACAACCACATTCACTTTAAATAGGGCACCACATAATTCCGATGAGATGACACCGTATGAATTATGGTTTAGAGAAACCTAAGTTGTCGTTTCTTAAAGGTTTGGGGCTGCGACGCTTATGTGAAAAAGTTTCAGGATTAAGCTCGAACCCAAAGCGGATAAAATACATCTTCATAGGACACCCAAAACAGTTGGGTATACCTCCTAATTCAGATCCGAGAGCAATATGAATTGTTTCTTGAATCGGGTCCTTTCTCGAGGAAAAGTTTGTCTCGGAAAGTTGAGTGGGAGGATGGTGGAGACTTGATGAGGTTATTGAACCGTCACTTCAACAAGTGTGTAGCAGGGCACAGGAAGTTGTTCCTGTGGCACCTACACCAATTGAAGTGGAAGCTTATGATAGTGATCATGAAGTTTCGGATCAAGTCACTACCGAACCTCGTAGGGTGACAAGGATACGTACTACTTCAGAGTGGTACAGTAATCCTGTCTTGAAGGTCATGTTGCTAGACAACAATGAACCTACGAGCTATGGAGAAGCGATGGTGGGCCCAAATTCCGACAAATGGTTAGAAGCCATAAAATCCGAGATAGGATCCATGTATGAAAACAAAGTGTAGACTTTGGAAGAACTACTTGATGGTCGTAAGGCTGTTAGGTACATATGGATTTTGAAAGGAAGACAGACAATGATGGTAAGTGTCACCATTGAGAAAGCTCGACTTGTCGTTAAGATGTTTTTTCGACAAGTTCAAGGAGTTGACTATGATGAGACTTTCTCACTCGTAGCGATGCTAAGAGTCTGTTGGAATTATATTAGCAATTACTGCATTATTTATGAAATCTTGCAGATAGGATGTCAAAACATTGTTTCCTCGACGATTCTTGAGGAAAGGTTGTATGTGATACAACCGGAAGGTTTTGTCTATCCTGAAATATGCTAATAAGTATGCAAAGCTCCAGCAATCCTTCTGAGGACTGGAGTGAGCATCTCGGAGTTGGAATGTATGCTTTGATGATGATCAAAGATTTTGGGTGTATACAAAGTTTATGAGAAACTTGTATTTCCAAAGAAGTGAGTGGGAGCACTATAGAATTTCTGATGAGTATATGTTGTTGACATATTAATGATCAGAAATGACATAGAATTTCTGGAAAGCATATAGGGTTATTTGGAAAGTGTTTTCAATGGAAAACCTGGATTAAGCTACTTGAACATTGAGCATCAAGATCTATAAGGATAGATCAAAACGCTTAATAGTACTTTCAAATGAGCACATGCCTTGACGTGATCTTGAAGGTGTTCAAGATGGATCAGTCAAAGAAGGAGTTCTTGCCTGAGTTGTAAGGTATGAAGTTAAGACTTAAAGCTCGACCATGGCAGAATAGAGAGAAAGGAACGAAGGTCGTCCCCTATGCTTAAGACATAGGCTCTACAGTATGCTATGCTGTGTACCGCACCTGAAGTGTGCTTTACCATGAGTCAGTCAAGGGGTACAAGAGTGATCCAAGAATGGATCACAGGACAGCGGTCAAAGTTATCCTTAGTAACTAGTGGACTAAGGAATTTTCTCAATTATGGAGGTGGTAAAAGAGTTCGTCGTAAAAGGTTACGTCGATGCAAGCTTAACACCTATCCGGATAGCTCTGAGTAGAGATACCGGATACGTATAATGGAGCAACAATTTAGAATAGCTCCAAGTAGAACAGTTATTTGGAATAGCTCCAAATAGAACGTGGTAGCTGCATCTAGGAGATGACATAGAGATTTGTAAAGCACACACGGATCTGAAAGGTTCAGACCCGTTGACTATAACCTCTCTCACAAGCATAACATGATCAAACCCAGAACTCATCGAGTGTTAATCACATGGTAAATGTGAACTAGATTATTGACTCTAGTAAACTCTTTGGGTGTTAGTCACATGGGGATGTGACCTTGAGTGTTAATCACATATCGATGTGAACTAGATTATTGACTCTAGTGCAAGTGGGAGACTGTTGGAAATATGCCCTAGAGGCAATAATAAATTGATTATTATTATATTTCCTTGTTCATGATAATCGTTTATTATCCATGCTAGAATTGTATTGATAAGAAACTCAGATACATGTGTGGATACATAGACAACACCATGTCCCTAGTAAGCCTCTAGTTGACTAGCTCGTTAATCAATAGATGGTTACGGTTTCCTGACCATGGACATTGGATGTCGTTGATAACGGGATCACATCATTAGGAGAATGATGTGATGGACAAGACCCAATCCTAAGCCTAGCACAAGATCATGTAGTTCGTATGCTAAAGCTTTTCTAATGTCAAGTATCATTTCCTTAGACCATGAGATTGTGCAACTCCCGGATACCGTAGGAGTGCTTTGGGTGTGCCAAACGTCACAACGTAACTGGGTGGCTATAAAGGTACACTACGGGTATCTTTGAAAGTGTCTGTTGGGTTGGCACGAATCGAGATTGGGATTTGTCACTCCGTGTAAACGGAGAGGTATCTCTGGGCCCACTCGGTAGGACATCATCATAATGTGCACAATGTGACCAAGGGGTTGATCACGGGATGATGTGTTACGGAACGAGTAAAGAGACTTGCCGGTAACGAGATTGAACAAGGTATCGGTATACCGACGATCGAATCTCGGGCAAGTACCATACCGCTAGACAAAGGGAATTGTATACGGGATCGATTGAGTCCTTGACATCGTGGTTCATCCGATGAGATCATCGTGGAACATGTGGGAGCCAACATGGGTATCCAGATCCCGCTGTTGGTTATTGACCGGAGAACATCTCGGTCATGTCTGCATGTCTCCCGAACCCGTAGGGTCTACACACTTAAGGTTCGATGACGCTAGGGTTATAAAGGAAGCTTGTATGTGGTTACCGAATGTTGTTCGGAGTCCCGGGTGAGATCCCGGACGTCACGAGGAGTTCCGGAATGGTCCGGAGGTAAAGATTTATATATAGGAAGTCCTGTTTCGGCCATCGAGACAAGTTTCGGGGTCATCGGTATTGTACCGGGACCACCGGAAGGGTCCCGGGGGCCCACCGGGTGGGGCCACCTGCCCCGGGGGGCCACATGGGCTGTAGGGGGTGCGCCTTGGCCTACATGGGCCAAGGGCACCAGCCCCAAGAGGCCCATGCGCCTAAGGAACCCTAGAGGGAAGAGTCCTCAAGGGGGAAGGCACCTCCGAGGTGCCTTGGGGAGGATGGACTCCTCCCCCTCTTAGCCGCACCCCTTCCTTGGAGGAAGGGGCAAGGCTGTGCCTCCCCCCTCTCCCCTGCCCCTATATATAGTGGAGGGGATGGAGGGCATCCATACCTGAGCCCTTGGCGCCTCCCTCCCTCCCGTGACACCTCCTCCTCTCCCGTAGGTGCTTGGCGAAGCCCTGCAGGATTGCCACGCTCCTCCATCACCACCACGCCGTTGTGCTGCTGCTGGATGGAGTCTTCCTCAACCTCTCCCTCTCTCCTTTCTAGATCAAGGCGTGGGAGACATTGTCGAGCTGTACGTGTGTTGAACGCGGAGGTGCTGTCCGTTCGGCACTAGGATCATCGGTGATCTGAATCACGACGAGTACGACTCCATCAACTCCGTTCACTTGAACGCTTCCGCTTAGCGATCTACAAGGGTATGTAGATGCACTCCCTTTTCTACTCGTTGCTGGTCTCTTCATAGATAGATCTTGGTGTTACGTAGGAAATTTTTTGAATTTCTGCTACGTTCCCCAACAGCCAGACCCCTCCGGCCCTCAGTTATGTAGGGTTTAAAGTACATTAAGATTAGGCGTTACTGATAACGCCGCAAATAAAGTGCTATGATGATCATAAAGACTACTTAATGACCGACCATTTGTGTGTAGAGTGACTTTAGATCTCCTGGCTGTCGAGTGGTTGGCCTCATGGTCGAGTGTCTTCGAGTCCGTCGAGTGGAATACTTTTGAGTCGATTGACAGGTGGTTTCTTCTAGAGATGTCCTTGGGGTGGGTAGTTTGGATAGGTCCATGACCCTACCCCAGGTACATAGCTTCATCATTAGCCCCCGAATGGATCGAGGTTTGAGTGGGGAAGGAGTTGAGAACTCTTCCGACCCATTTTTCGTGCTATGAGCGTATCTTGTTCCGGATCCATGAACTTAAGTAACGACACCAACTTCTTTTTCGGTCGCCTTGATCCATTCTTGATTTCGGTCGAGTGAATTTCTTTACTTGAAAAGCTCCGAGTGACGGTGTGGAGGAGATCCTCCGTCTGACAAGTTGCTCCGCTGCTCGTGGATTTTGAGGGATTCGAATTTTGGGAAGCGCGCGGGGCGGAGGAGGCCGCAGTAATCGGACGGGATAGAGCGGAGACACCTCGATCTCCGCACCACCTTTTTCGCCATGTATCACACGCGTGACTGTTGTGGGATTTGACAGGATCATCTGGGCCTACAGGTCAGTCACTCGGAAATAACTCCATATAAGCCGCTGGCCTAGGGCTTTTGAACAGTGCGCCTTCATTTTTCCCCTTTCTCCTCGAATTCCTCCGCCACCTCTGCTCTCGTCCCGGTGCCGTCGGTCTGTTCGGGCTTCGTCTGCGGCGATGGTGAAGGAGAAGACGGCAGCCCTAGAGCGCGCGAAGAAGGCGACGGCGCAAGCGAAGGCGAAGAAGTCCGGTCGGAGCGGATCTTCCTCGAGGTCTGCCTTGCCGCGGGGCTGGATCCATGGCGAATGGATGCCCTCGGCGATTCGTCAGGAAGACCTTGATGACTTGGCCAAGGGGGGATTCATTCCTCACGAGTCTGCGCGCCTCCCAGGGAATGAGATCGAGCCACAACCTCTCGAGGGTGAGTGCATCCTTATCGCCACTCACGTCGACCGCGAATTCTCCCTGCCCCTCATCCTTTTTTCCGGAGTTTCTTGAACTTCTTCGGAGCGCAGCTCCATCACTTTACTCCAAATTCCATTGTGTATCTTGCTGCCTTCGTGTCTTTGCGCGAGAATTTCTTAGGTTGCAGTCCTCATTGGGGCCTCTTCAAGCACATTTTCACTTGTTGTTCTCAGTTGGTTAAGAAAGCCAAGTCGAGTGACGATAGGACACAAGTGGTTCAGATGTGTGGGGGCCTTGGGATCCAGATGAGGAGCAAAAGTTGTTTTCCAGCTATGACTCTTCCTGACTCGGTCCGCGGGTGGCAGTCGACCTGGTTCTACTGCAAAGACCAGCCGACTCCAGGATGGACGACGGGCCTTCCCCCTTTCTCCCTGAACCGAGCAGAAAAACCTTCTTCCCTGAAAGTGACACCGGAAGAGAAAGCACAAGTCAAAGTGTTGGTTGGTCGAGTGGTTCAGATTGTCCGTGACTGGGTGACTGGTATGGATTTGTTAGAGGTCTTCCTCAGGAGACGTATCCAACCGCTCCAAGCTCGTGACCATCCGATGTGGCTATATTCGGGTCTCGATGACACCACTCGGATTCACCCGGAGGAGGTCGAAGAGGCTACATTGGAGGGGTGGTTGTCGAGTATCATAGGGAACAAAGACAAACCCTGAGGAGCCAGGAGGATTCCTCCACTCGACCAATCATACGAAGTAGACCAGGTCCGATTCCACATCTCCGACTGTGACCTTGTTTTCTTCATTCTGTTTGCTTAAAATCAGTTGACTGACCTTTATCTTGTTTGTTGTCTTCTAGAGCATTACTGATATGTACTCGATGCCCAACGGGGCGCAAGAACTGACCGAGGAGGGAGGGGCGAGCAGAGGTGAAAGTGAGGAGGAGTGGCAATCTGATGGTGAGGGGGAAGAGGATGACGACGGCTCCAGCGAACAGGAGGAGGAGGAAGTCGATCCTCCTCGCACGGAAAGGCGATCCAAGCTCACCCACGACCCCGTGAACAAGTGTGGCAAAGCAACTGCGCCTGTTGGGAAGTCGTCAAAGCGCCCTCGGACGACTTCTCCGGCGCCGACTGAAAAAGCGCCGAAGCATCCACGAGCAGCGTCATCAAAGCCGCCGAAGGCCTTGCCCAAGATGAGAATGACCATTCCCACCATTTCTGGGTAATAGCAGAACTCGTGTTTTCTCATTTAGCATGGATAGACTCTTGGTCGACTCATTGACTAACCGACTGGTTTCTGAAATCTGCAGTGCCGCTACCTCCGAGACCTCCACCAAGAACAAAGACCAGGAAATGGAAGATGCTGCCACCTCCAACCTTGGTATGCTTTTTGTAATTTCACTTTTGGTCGATTGGATTTCAATTTTAACTTTGGACTTTTCCTGAAGCTCCTCCTCATGTCATTGATCTCCCTGATGATGACGACGAGGCGCCGCTGAGGCCGAGGAGGAATAGAAAGGCTCCGGCTGGCAAGACCACTCAGACTGCATCGGTGCCTGAGGCACCGGTTCAGGATGGTGGTAATACTACTCAGAATTCCGTGTCCTGTGCTGTGCCGCTGATGAGTGCTCGACCTTCGTTGCCGACTACTGACCCACCTTCCCTTTTCGCCACACACCAGGTCCCAGAGGACCAAGCGGGTGTTGCTAAGTAGGCTATATGCCAGACAGGGATCATGATGGAGCAGGTGAAGGCGATCCGGGAAGCCATCCAAGCGGCCTATGATGCTAGCTCAGCCCTTAAGAGCAACGTCCAGGTTAGTTGGTCACCGCTTGTTCTATTAGGATATGCTATCTGAAGACTTTCTTTTCGAAGATCTTTGTTTCTGTACACCCACTGGGTGTGTCGATTGAATTTTTGGATTGGTGGGGGCACACTGAGTGCACCCACTGGGTGTAGTCCCCGAGACTATGGTGGACTGCTGGCAGTCGACTGTAGTCTTTGTATTTTGAATTTCTTCACTCTAACTTCTTCACTTGGTCTGGTCGGACCATGTTGAATGGAATCTTGGAACCAGTGGGGGCACGCTGAGTGCACCCACTGGGTGTAGTCCCCGAGACCATGGTCAACTGCTGGCAGTCGACTAAGGTCTGAAGAACCTGTGTTTTTTTTGGTAGATCATGATGAGACCATGGCTGACTGCTGGCAGTTAGCTATAGTGCTATAGTTTTAGGATCATAACCTCTTTGTCTCTTTCGGCCGACTGATCGGACCGAGTCGGTAGAACCTGTGGGGGCATGCTGAGTGCACCCACTGGGTGTAGTCCTCGAGACTACTGTTGAATATTTTGATTCGGCTATAGTCTTAGAAATGTTATGATTTTTCTCTTAGTCACTCAGAAGCAACCTATCTTTGATGTATGTCGACTGACCCTTCGCAGAAATCTTGCGAGCTTGTGGCTTGTTATACTGAATTGGAAAACAAACATATCTAGCTCGACCTTGACTTGAAGCTTGTTTAGGAGAACTTTAAGAAGGCGAAAGATGAAGCAAAAGGTATGGTTGGTGAGAATCTTGACGAATGTCTTTATCTTTCTTCCCATTCCTGATTCTGATCTCATTGTCACTTTGCAGATAAAATGAAGGAGGCTCTGAAGAAGAAGGACCATGACCTCGCCGAGGCGCAAAAGGCGGCTTTGGACAAAATGAAGCTTGCAGAAGAAAAACTGGCTTCAGTTAGTAAACTTGAAGAGGAGAATGCCAATCTGAAAGCTGCACTCGACGCGGCCAACAAGGAGGTCAACCGTTTGAAGAATGATAAGATAGCTATGAGTGACAAGGCTAGCGAACT
>NC_057798.1:401112961-401118132 GCF_018294505.1 Triticum aestivum | reverse complement strand
GGGGGCTCGCCAAGAAGTTATTCATCATGCTTGAAGGTAATCTCTTCTATCCGACTGACTTGTTATCATCGACTCATGATAGAACTGTTGGCTTAACTTCGAATTGTGTTTACAGAATTCTGCCAAAACTTCGAGGAGGAGACCAGTCGAGTGGAGACAAGCTTGGACCCCATTAACTCTCGTGTGAAGGATAAAGCCGCTATGAACGTGATCCGACTGGAGTCTCGTGTTGCTGGAGTTGTTGACTACTGAAAGATCGTGGATGTCGCCTAGAGGGGGGGGGTGAATAGGCGCTTTAAAATAATTACAGTTTAGGCTTGAACAAATGCGGAATAAACCTAACGGTTAATTTGTCAAGCACAAGACCTACGACAACTAGGCTCACCTATGTGCACCAACAACTTATGCTAAGCAAGATAAGCAACTATGTGATAGCAAGATATATGACAAAGAACAATATGGCTATCGCAAAGTAAAGTGCATAAGTAAAGGGCTTGGGTAAGAGATAACCGAGGCACGCGAAGACGATGATGTATCCCGAAGTTCACACCCTTGTGGAAGCTAATCTCCATTTGGAGCGGTGTGGAGGCACAATGCTCCCCAAGAAGTCACTAGGGCCACTGTAATCTCCTCACGCCCTCGCACAATGCAAGATGCCATGATTCCACTAAGGGACCCTTGAGGGCGGTCACCGAACCCGTACAAATGGCAACCCTTGGGGGCGGTCACCGAACCCGTACACTTTGGCAACCCTTGGGGGCGGTCACCGGAACCCGTCAAATTGCTCGGGGTGATCTCCACAACCTAATTGGAGACCCCGACGCTTGCCCGGAGCTTTAAACCACAATGATTGAGCTCCGAACACCACCAACCGTCTAGGGCGCCAAGGCACCCAAGAGGAACAAGCTCTAGGGTGCCCAAACACCCAAGAGTAATAAGCTTCTCAAACTTCACTTCCACGTATTACCGTGGAGAACTCAAACCGATGCACCAAATGCAATGGCAAGGGCACACGGAGTGCCCAAGTCCTTCTCTCCCAAATCCCACTAAAGCAACTAATGTTAGGGAGGAAAATGAGAGGAAGAACAAAAGAAGAACACAAAGAACTCCAAGATCTAGATCCAAGGGGTTCCCCTCACTTAGAGGAGAAAGTGATTGGTGGAAACGTGGGTCTAGATCTCCTCTCTCTTTTCCCTCAAGAACTAGCAAGAATCACAGGAGGGATTTAGAGTTAGCAAGCTCGAAGAAGGTCAACAATGGAGGAAGAACACGAGCTCAAAGGATAAGGTTCAATGGGGAAGAAGACCCCCTTTTATAGGTGAGGGAAAAATCCAACCGTTATGCTCACAGCCCGCACAGAGCGGTACTACCGCTCCAAGGAGCGGTACTACCGCTAGGGCGGTAGTACCCCTTTGAAACACAACAGCGAGAAGGCAAAAAGGCCAGAAGAACCGTTGGAGTGGTAGTACCGCTTGACCTCACGGTACTACCGCTAGGGGTAGCGGTACTACTGCTAAGGGTAGCGGTACTACTGCTTGCGAGCGGTACTAAAAAATTACATCCGGGCCTACCACCGCAGGACTTGGGACGAGTTTTTGGTCCGGAGCGGTACTACCACTGTAGGAGCCGCCGTAGTACCGCTCTGGAGCGGTAGTAAAAAATTACATCCGTCCCAATTCGTGGTAGTACCGCTGCAGCCTTTTCAGAACACCAAAACTGCCACAACTTTTGCAAACGGACTCCGAATTCGATGAAACCAAGTTTGTTGGAAAGCTAGCGACAAGGGCTAACACAATCTTGAAATAAATATCAATAATAAGAAAATTATAAAAGGCCCATAAGAAAATGGTGAGAACCCTTCATCGGATAAGACTGGTAAAACCTCCAACACCGAAAACATCATAGAAGACGCATGCGAACTCCGTTTTCGATGAACTCAAGCTTGTCATCAAGATGACCATAATCTCTAAGACTCACGAAGATAATCAAACAAAAACCAAGAAACATGATGCAAGGATGCAATGGTTTGAGCTCTCTACTAACGATACGATCAAGCTACCAACTTGAGAGCCCCCCTTGATAGTACGGCAAACGATCCTATAACTCGGTCTCCCAACTACCATCACGAGACCGGTTAAATAGAAAACCTATCAAGGGAAAAACTTTGCCTTGCACATGGTCCACTTGAGCTAGATGAAGACGATCTTGACTCCCTCAAGTTGGACCACCTTTCTTGATTGCGTTGGCTCGATGAAGACTAGATGATTGCTCCCCCATAGTCCACTATGGGTGAGCCACTCTTAGGCACATCTTCACAAGTCCATTGACACCACAATGGATGGCAAGATTCAAGAACTTTTGTGAAGAATAGGGACTCCACTGTGTATACCATCATTCACACTGAATTTCTGGAGGATCTCTTTCACTTACCATTGATAGTGGAAGCATTCCAAGAATTTGAAGCAATGGAAGACATTTGTATAGCTTTGAGGGGTTCTCAATATCTGGAATGTACTGATACCTGGAGCTATATTTGGGGAAGTGATCAATTTTCAGTTGCAAAGGCATATAAACTGATGATGGGTGTTAAAATAGTGCCACAACACTTTAACTAGATCTGGAATAGCTCTTGTCAACCCAGGCACAAGGTGTTCTTTTGGAGATTACTTCATGACAGACTCAATACCAGGAACCTCCTTAGAAGGAAAACTTTTCACTTGGACAATTATAATTGTGCTGTAAACAATTGCCAGCAGGAAGAAACACTTCAGCACCTCTTTTGGACATGTCCTTTTGCTGCACAGTGTTGGGATATGATCTGTCCCTCTAGGCAGAGAAATGCATCAGTTCTCGAGGCTTTTGCTGATCTAAAACTGAAACTTCATCTGCCTTTCTTCATGGAAATCATCATCCTGGCTTCATGGGCCATCTGGATCACTAGGAACAATCTCATTTTTCAGGACATTCAACCAAGCATTCAAGGATGGAAAGGGATCTTCTTGGAGGAACTAAATTTGCTAAGATTCAGAATTAAGAAGAGCTATGCTAGAGCTTTCTGTCTCTGGCTTGACAACCTTGTCCTGTAATCTTTTTGTTTTTTAGTAGCTGTTAGCTGGTAGTTTTTCTCTTTCTTTATTTCTTTTCTTTCTTTTTGCTTTATTGTCTTACCTCAAGCCCTTTTGTATTGTTGAACCTCTTTGCTGATTAAATATAAAAATTGCAGTGGGGTTTTGCCCTACTGTGTATTGTAAAAAAAGATTCAAGCACTTGATCTCTTCGTGATGCTCCACTTGAACTTGCACACGGCAATCTTGATGACGATCACCACTTGATGTCATCCTTCCCATGGGTTGTATGATATCTGCCTCTTGACGCAAGCCCATGGACACGTACCTAATCCCACATAGAACTCTCACATAGACCATGGGTTAGTACACACAGTGCAATGGACAATGCTTACCATACCATGGGATCACTTGATCCCTCTCGGTACATCTTCTATGCTTTGTGAGTTGATCAACTTGATTCACTCTTGACTTAGTCTTGGTCAACCTTGAATCTTTCCAAGTCTCTTCATTTGGATGATGTCTTGAAGGTAAACATGAATGATCACACAATCTTCTTCTTCAAGACATGCTTGCAATAAGCTCAACACTCACATGACCAATCTTTGGATAATTCCTTAATAGCACCTTGGTAAACTCATAAACTCCTTGAAACCAACACATGGACTTCAAGAAAAGCCTATGGACAAATCCTTAAAATATAACTCAAGAAAACCATTAGTCCATAGAGATTGTCATCAATTACCAAAACCAAACATGGGGGCACCACAAGTTCTTTCAACTACCTTGCTTGACTGAAGGCTGCGGCGTCGCGAATCGACACGACACTCTGGCCGGGAGAGACGCTTCAAATGACCTCGAGTCTCTAATGACTCGACTGAATAAAGTTCCAGGTTGAGTGCAAGAATGGAAGAAGTCTTCTGCCAGGTGCGGTGCCGACGTTGCTCTGTCCCTGGTCCGTGTTCACTGCAAGGATGCGCGAGAGGACAAGCTGGCGTCCATCAAAGTGGCCAATACCAAGAAGCAGGACTTCCAGTCTTTCATGGAGACCCTTATTGCTGCTGCCACTCGAATTGCTGACGGAATTGACTTGGACTAGTTTGTCGCGCCCTCCAGTCCTCCACCTAAGGAGTAAAAAACTTCTATGCTTCGCCTTAAATTTACCTCGGAATGCCGAGTGGTTTTGTAACCAATAAACTTTTACACGCTTGACGCCTGAGCACTTCTGAATCCGTAGGATGTTATCTGAACTTGGCTTATCGTTGAATATGCTTGCATTTTCCTTCGAGTGAACTTTGTTCTTCACTCGGAATATACTTTGGTGCTTGAGACGCAGCTCTGAGGTGGAAAATCCAGTCGACCTGCGCTTCATTGCTCTTGCAGGTAGGGATGGAGCACAGATTGCAGTCGACCTGCATCCTTGCGGATCGGATTGGAGCGCACATTGTACTTGTGACGTAGCTCCGAAGGAGAAGGTAGCAGTCGACATGCACCTCGTCGTCCTTGCAGAGCGCACATTGTATTTGTGGCGTAGCTCCGAGGGAGAAGGTAGCAGTCGACCTGCACCTCGTCATCCTTGCGGAGCGCACATTGTATTTGTGGCGTAGCTCCGAAGGAGAAGGCAGCAGTCGACCTGCACCTCGTCGTCCTTGCAGAGCGCATGTTGTATTTGTGGCGTAGCTCCGAAGGAGAAGGTAGCAGTCGACCCGCACTTTGTCATCCTTGCGGATCGGAATGGATTTCATACTTAGGCGAGTACTGGGCTGCAGCTAAGCCCCCGAGTGGGAGGGTTGCTCTCCACTCGGTAGGATTTTCGAATACTTAGGCGAGTACTGGACTGCAGCTAAGCCTCCGAGTGGGAAGGTTGCTCTCCACTCGGTAGGATTTTCAAATACTTAGGCGAGTACTGGACTGCAGCTAAGCCCCCGAGTGGGAGGTTTGCTCTCCACTCGGTAGGATTTTCAAATACTTAGGCGAGTACTGGACTGCAGCTAAGCCCCCGAGTGGGAGGTTTGCTCTCCACTCGGTAGGATTTTTAAATACTTAGGCGAGCACTGGGCTGCAGCTAAGCCCCCGAATGGGGGGGGGTTGTTCTCCACTCGGTAG
>NC_057798.1:401082988-401112656 GCF_018294505.1 Triticum aestivum | reverse complement strand
GAGGATTGCTCTCCACTCGGTAGGATTTTCAAATACTTAGGCGAGTACTGGACTGCAGCTAAGCCCCCAAGTGGGAGGATTGCTCTCCACTCGGTAGGATTTTTTAATACTTAGGCGAGTACTGGACTGCAGCTAAGCCCCCGAGTGGGAGGATTGCTCTCCACTCGGTAGGAATTTTTAATACTTAGGCGAGTACTGGACTGCAGCTAAGCCCCCGAGTGGGAGGATTGCTCTCCACTTGGTAGGATTTTCAAATACTTAGGCGAAACGGATTCGCAGCTAAGCCCCCGAGTGAGAGGCTTGCTCGCCACTTGGTAGGATTTTCAAATACTTAGGCGAAATGGATTCAATCTAAGCCTCTGAGTGAGAGGCTTGCTCGTCACTCGGTAGGAATTTTTTTACAAACTTAGGCGAAAATGGATTCGCAGCTAAGCCACCCACTGGGGGATTTCTCACGTAAACAAAAGCAACAACAATCACTGGGAAAATTGTAACACTCTTGTCTTTGATAAACAAACTACAGAGGTACTTTTTATTACATCTCATCCGAGTGAGTACTTAAGTATAGAAGGGGCAGAGCAGCTCCGCATTCCAAGCTCGTGGCTCATCAATCTGGCGATCGACATTGTAAAGATTGTACACTCCATTTTGGAGAACTTTGGTAACGATGAAGGGGCCTTCCCAAGTAGGAGCGAGTTTGTGTGGCTTCTATTGATCCACTCGGAGGACCAAATCTCCTTCTTGGAAGGCTCGACTCTTCACGTTTCTGGCATGGAATTGACGCAAGTCCTGCTGATAAATAGTCGATCGGATCATGGCCATCTCTCTTTCTTCTTCTAGAAGGTCGACTGCGTCCTGCCGGGCTTGTTCTGCTTCATCTTCAGAGTAAAGCTCGACTCGGGGTGTGTTGTGAAGCAGGTCACTCGGCAGAACTGCTTCAGCTCCATAGACCAGAAAGAATGGAGTTCGCCCAGTCAACCGATTAGGAGTGGTCCTCAATCCCCAAAGAACTGATGGAAGTTCATTGACCCACGCGCCTGCAACGTGCTTGAGATCACGCATCAACCGGGGTTTCAGTCCTTTGAGAATTAGGCCGTTTGCTCTTTCTGCTTGTCCATTCGACTGGGGGTGAGAGACGGAAGCGTAGTCAACTCGCGTGCCTTGAGAAGCGCAAAAGGCTCTGAATTTCTCGGAATCGAAGTTTGACCCATTATCAGTGATGATGCTGTGTGGAACTTCATATATGTATATCAACTCTCTGATGAAGCTGATAGCAGTACAGGCATCAAGATTCTTGATAGGCTTAGCTTCAATCCACTTAGTGAACTTGTCGACTGCCACCAGTACATGGATGAAGCCACTCCTGCTAGTGCTCAGTGGTCCAACCATATCTAATCCCCAAACAGCGAAGGGCTAGACGAGTGGAATGGTCTTCAAGGCTGAGGCGGGTTTGTGACACATTGGAATAGAACTGACATCCTTCACACTTGTCGACTATCTCCTTCGCCATTTCATTTGCCCTTGGCCAGTAAAACCCTGCTCGGTATGCTTTAGCCACAATGGTCCGAGAGGACGCATGATGACCACAGGTCCCCTAGTGGATATCATCAAGGATTATCCGACCTTCTTCTGGTGTTATACATTTCTGACCGACTCCAGTCGCGCTTTCCCTATACAACTATCCCTTTATCACGGTAAAGGCTTTGGATCGACGGACGATTTGTCGAGCCTCTTCTTCATTCTCTAGGAGCTCTTTCCTTAGGATATATGCGATGTACGGCATTGTCCAGTTGGGAGTGATGACCAAACTTCCATGATCAGGTCGACCACAGCTGGGACCTCAACTTCAGTCGGATCCATGACACTTTTTGGCTGCGGGGCTTCTTCGGTGAAAGGATCCTCTTGAACTGATGGTGTGTGGATGTGTTCCAAAAACACATCACTGGGAATGGCTTCTCTTTTGGAACCTAATTTTGCTAAATCATCAGGTGCTTGATTTTTCAGTCGGGGTATATGATGAAGCTCTAACCCCTCGAATTTCTTCTCTAGCTTTCTCACTGCATTGCAGTAACCATTCATGGTTGGACTTCTGGCGTCCCACTCCTTCATACTTGGTTAACCACCAAATCTGAGTCGCCATAGACCATGAGGCGACGGACGCCGAGTGAAATGTCCATACGCAACCCATACAAAAGTGCTTTGTATTCTGCTTCGTTATTGGAGGAATCAAAGTGAATCTGGAGCACATATCTGAGCTTATCTCCTCGGGGGGAAACCAACACTACCCCAACACCAGAACCATTCAGCATCTTAGAACCATCAAAGAACATGGTCCAGTGCTCCGAGTGAACTTGAGTCGGCAGCTGCTGTTCAATCCACTCGGCGATGAAATCTGCTATTGCTTGGGACTTGATGGCTTTCTTTGCCTCAAACTTGATATCTAGGGGAAGGAGTTCAATCGCCCATTTTGCCACTCGACCAGTTGCATCTCTATTGTGCAGAATCTCTGACAATGGGGCATCGCTGACGACTGTAATGGAATGGTCAGAGAAGTAATGAGCAACCTTCTTCGTGGTCATATAAATCCCATATACAAGCTTCTGATAATGAGGATATCTTTGCTTTGATGGGGTCAAAACTTCAGAAATATAATATACTGGGCGCTGAACTTTAAAGGCTTTTCCTTCTTCTTCCCGCTCGATCGTAAGTACTGTACTGACGACTTGTCCCGTGGCTGCAATGTAAAGCAGCAAAGGCTCTTTGCTGATCGGAGCAGCAAGCACCGACTGGGTGGAGAGCAGGGCTTTTAGCTCTGCAAACGCTGCATCAGCTTCAGGAGTCCACTCAAACTTGTCTGACTTCTTCATCAGTCGGTAAAGAGGCAATGCCTTTTCACGGAGACGAGAGATGAATCGACTTAAAGCGGCCAAGCAACCAGTAAGCTTCTGGACATCGTGCACATGCATAGGACGTTTCATTCAGAGTATAGTACCAATCTTTTCTGGATTGGCGTCGATTCCTCGTTCGGAAACGAGAAAACCGAGTAACTTTCCACCAGGAACTCCGAATGTGCACTTTGATGGATTAAGCTTGATATCATACCTCCTGAGGTTGTCAAATGTCTCAGCAACGCTAGTCAGCAGGTCGTAATCTTTCCGTGACTTGACCACAATATCATCCATGTATGCTTCCATATTCCGACTGATTTGAGTGAGCAGACAGTTCTGAATCATCCTCATGAACGTGGCTCCGGCATTCTTGAGGCCGAATGGCATGGTGACGTAATAGAAGCACCCGAATGGAGTGAGGCTGTTTTGATCTCGTCGGGTCCATACAGACGGATCTGATGGTAACCGGAATATGCGTCTAAATAATATAGGCGCTCACATCCCACAGTCGAGTCAACTATTTGGTCGATGCGGGGGAGAGGAAAATGATCTTTCGGGCAGGCCCGATTGATATGTTTGAAGTCAATGCACATGCGAAGTGACTTGTCCTTTTTGGGGACCATGACAACATTGGCGAGCCACTCGGAGTGGTAAATCTCTCGGATAAACTCTGCTGCTAAGAGCCGAGCCAGCTCCTCGCCAATGGCCTTTCTCTTTTGGACAGCGGACCATCGAAGATGTTCCTTGACAGGTTTTACTTTTGAGTCGACTCGTAGACGGTGCTCAGCCAGCCCCCTGGGAACACCCGACATGTCAGAAGGCTTCCATGCGAAGATGTCCCAGTTCTCACGGAGGAACTGGATGAGCGCTTCTTCCTATTTGGAGTCGAGTGTTGTAGAGATATGAGTCGGAGCAGCACTGGGGTCGGTCGGGTGAATGTGAATTGGTTTTGTCTCACTGGACAACTGAAATGTTGATTCCGTAGCGGGCTTCTTGGCTTGCAACAAATCACTTGGGTCTGCAGTTTTCTGGTATTCCTGCAGCTCTACCACTGCCATCTGAGCATCGACGATCTTTGAGCCTTTCTGAAAGCACTCTTCCGCCTTCTTCCGATTGCCAGTAATACTGATCACACCTTTGGGACCAGCCATCTTCAATTTGAGGTACACATAACATGGTCGGGCCATGAAACGTGCATAAGCTGGCCTGCCCAAAATGGCGTGATAAGCACTCTGGAAATCCACAACTTCAAACGTCAACTTTTCTTTGCGGTAATTCTTGGAATCACTAAAAACCACATCAAGAGCGATTTGGCCGAGTGACTCAGCCTTCTTTCCAGGAATGACTCCTTGGAAACTCATGTTGCTGGTGCTGAGTCTGGACATCGGAGTGCCCATCCCTTTCAACGTGTCTGCATACAATATATTCAGGCCACTGCCACCATCCATCAAAACTTTAGTCAGTCGAATGCCTTCGATGACTGGGTCGACCACCAAGGCTTGCCTCCCAGGGGTGGCTATGTGTGTCAGATGATCAGACTGGTCGAATGTGATGGCAGTCTGAGACCATTTCAGGTAACTGGGTGTCGCCGGAGCAACCATATTCACTTCTCGGTTGATAACTTTCAATCGACTTTTACTTTCAACATCAGCAAAAATCACAAGGGTGGAATTGACCTGGGGATATCCATCATTACTATCCTCTTTGTCCTCAACTTTGTCCGACTCCTTTTCCTTATCTTTGGGCTGTTTCCCCTGGAATTGCTAGATCAAGAGCCGACATTGTCGAGTGGTATGTTTCGGGTAAATGAATATACCCTCCTCATCTTTCTTCGTGTGGATGTGGCACGACAAATCCATCACGTCATTCCCTTCCTTGTCCTTCACCTTCTTAGGGTTCCAAGACCCTTTGGGGTTCCCTTTAAACTTTCCTTGAGTCACAGCCAAGGCTTCTCCAGGAGCAGCTGGCTCGGCTTTCCGCTTCTGCTTCCGACTGGAGTTTCCTCCTCTGGTTTCATGGTCGACTGACTTGTGCTTGCCACTCCGGAGCCGATCCTCTTCTTCACCATTGGCATACTTGGTGGCAATCTCCATCATTCGACTCAGAGACAAGTCTCCGGTTCGACCAAATTTTAGGTTTAGCTCTCTGTACTTAACGCCTTCCTTGAAGGCACAGACCGCCTGGTGATCAGACACATTCTCTACCGTGTGATGCAACGTGATCCATCTCTGGATGTAATCCCTCAGAGTTTCATTCGACTTCTGCACACAAGATTGCAGCTCTGTCCTGCTGGTCGCTTGCAAGTTCCTTCAAATGTTCTGACAAACACTCGGGCAAGATCTTCCCAAGTGTGAATGCTGCTGGGTGCTAACTGATTCAACCATGCTCTGGCCGAGCCCTCCAACATAAGAGGCATGTGTTTCATGGCCACCTCATCGTTGCCGCCGCCAATCTGAACCGCCACTCGGTAGTCTTCAAGCCAAGTATCAGGCTTGGACTCACCAGTGAACTTACTGACTCCAGTCGCCAACCTAAAGTTGGGAGGAATCACCGCGGCCCTGATGGCTCTGCTGAAACACTCTGGTCCTGAGACGTGTACTCTGCTGCTGGTGGGTACATCTCTGTCATGACCTTCTCGGTGAGCTCTGTTCCTGTCGACCAAACCTTGAACGATAATGGATCTTGCATCAAAGCCTGGTTCCCTGGGGTCGACTGGAATCCTTTGCCCAACACTGTGATGGCGTCTGTCATCCTGCTGTCGAGGAGCGTACGATCCACTCCTTGGGGGAGGGGTCGACATTCAACGTCGATCATCACAATCGAGTCGGTGATCATACTGCTCACGGTTCTTGTACTGATCACGCCGGTCTCCATGTCCCTCATGCCTCGGGGGCGATCTTGGGCTATGGGCCGACTGGACTGTATTTGCAGTGACAGATCTGCTGTGAATCCTATTCCGCGACTGCGATACAGCTGAATTTTGATCTCCTGCTGCCCGGAGTAATGCTCTGATCTGTAACAAGCCTCTACCAGCCTCTGACTGGGAAGGCTGAATCGACTCTGCTATACGGGCTGCAGCTGGTAAATTCTGAATCGGAGTTCGATATACCTGAGTCGGTGGTGGAAAGAGTTAACGTCGACTGTATTCTGGTACCCGTTGCCGCGCACGCTTGTCGAGTGCTCGCTGGAGGTTCTCCAGTCAAGTGCGCTCAGCCAAGTTGGCCAAGCGCGTGTCCTCTAAGGCACGAGCCTCGGGGGTTTCTCCAACGATAGGAGTGTGCAGCGCATCCATGTTCCGGCGGCGAAGTTCTTCCCTCTGCAGCAAAGTGAGGGGCTCGGGGTGATATTCTTCGTGGGCATGCGCTAGATCGCCTCCACCGTCGCCTCCGTCGGTGCGGGGAAAGCCAGGAGGACTGCGTGGCCCATTGACCATCAGAACCTCCACCGCTGGATCACTTCTGTCGCACTCGGATGCAGTCTCTGCGGAGCTAGTCGACAGGTCGAACAGGCCATAGAGAGATTCGTCGGGCTCGATCGCCGCGACTTGGGGGGTGGCCGACTGGCGAGCCACCGCGTGCCTCACCCACCGCTGAAGCCTCGACCGACCAGAGCGCTTGCGCCGGCGGGAAACAGGGGGGAGGACGACACAGGGGCCGACCGATACTGGGTCGACGGTTGACACAGAAGGACACCGCGGACGCACACGCGAAAGTGCGTCCCCCCGCGGACAGGGAGTGTGTCGATGTCGAGCAGAGCCTCCTGAAGCCAAGCGGAGTCTTCGGCGATGAACGTGAGCACGCTGAGACGGATCTCGCGGCCCTCAACCAAAACTCCGCCTGAAATCATGATGAAGGAGATCGAAAAAATCGCAACTTCTCCAATAAGTCGCTAAGACACCGGCCCCACGGTGGGCGCCAACTGTCGTGGTTCTAAGTCTGACAATAATGTAGGGGGGTAGGAATGGAGAGGCAAGATCCTAGCTATGGAGTAGTTGTATACGCAAGAGGTTTATGAGTTCAAGCCCTTCTCGGAGGAAGTAACAACCCTACGTCTCGGAGCCCAGAGGCGGTCGACCGGATTATGTGCGTATGAGTTATAGGGGTGCGAACCCTTTACAGTGAGGAGGGGGGTGGCTTATATAGAGTTTGCCAGACCCCTCCGGCCCTCAGTTATGTAGGGTTTAAAGTACATTAAGATCAGGCGTTACTGATAACGCCGCAAATAAAGTGCTATGATGACCATAAATACTACTTAATGACCGACCGTTTGTGTGCAGAGTGACTTTAGATCTCCTGGCTGTCGAGTGGTTGGCCTCATGGTCAAGTGTATTCTAGTCCGTCGAGTGGAATACTTCTGAGTCGATTGACAGGTGGTTTCTTCTAGAGATGTCCTTGGGGTGGGTAGTTTGGACAGGTCTATGACCCTACCCCAGGTACATAGCTTCATCATCCGCTGCTTGTGTGTGCGGAGCTTTGGGTCTAAGGCCCATGTACCCTTTCATTCCGCCCCCTTTTGAACTTAGACTATAAATAGACCTCCTCCTCCTCCTAGTTAGGGTTAGCAAAGGATTAACTCATATTTGTGTGAGAGCTTTGCTCATCCACTTGGTTACTTCTCCTTGGAGCTCACGACCTCTTCGGAGAAGATCCCCCAAGCGGATTCAAGACCCCATCACGGGAAGACCCTTCAAGACCTCCTCACAGAGAAGACCTTTTGTATCGTCCTTTGTTGACTTTGAATCGTGTATCACTCTTTGTGTTTCGAGGATCTAGCATATGTGTGACCAAATCCTGTTGGTTGAGTGATTTCTCTCGTGATTTCTCCTTGTGTTCTTCGTGTTCTTCGTACGATTCCTTCCAATCGTGAACAATCGGGCATCTAGGGTTTCACCCTACATCATCTTGGTATCATGAGCCACGTTGATCACGTATTTGGAGCCCCTACCCTTTGTTTTCTAGCTTGATTTCGTTGTGTTCTTCCCCAATTTCGAAAATCCCCACCAAAAATAGCCCATTTTTTTTTGTGATTTGTTGGTGTGATGAAGTTTTGTTGGATTTGATCCATGGATTTGCTTTGCCACGAGTGGATCTAGCTTCCCCCCATCATCTCCACCATCTCCATCCACAAAATCGCTCGGATTTAACAAAATTCGCCACCTCCACCACGAACGTGAGTTGTTCTTCATGTGCCCGAAATCACCCAGGCACCAGAAGTCCGCTAGCCACCGGACGTCCGACGACCGGACGTCCGCTGTTCCCTGACGAAACTGAATTTGTTCGCCCGAAAAATTTCAGCCACCGCCACCACATCCGCATACGAACTACAACCCCCCATTCCACCACCGCATAGGCACTCCGATACCAACACCGCTTTTCGCAAGCACCACCATCGTTTACCCGCTACCACCTCAGACGATTTTGACCCATTTTGGTCTTTGAGAATTTGAGTTGTGGTTCCCGTGTCCTATTGTGTTTCGGCTATATAGGTACGGTTGGGCATCAACATCACCACCGCTCATCTTTGCCAAGGACTCATCATCGCCAACAACCGTCCTTGCTTACAAATGACTACCTCGACGGTAACCTCCACGACATCTTTGTCTACTCCTTGCCATTGCATTGATAACCACATAGCCCAATTTTTGCGTTGCTTTCCCATCGAGACTAGCCTTTGAGTATTGCCGGCAACGTGACTTGTGCACATTAGTGATCATACTTCCCATAGCATACATACCATATCATCATGGTACATATCTTGGTATCATCTCTTATGTCACAAAGTTGTCATCGCATATACACAATTGCTATCTTGGTTCGTGAAGTTTTGCATGAGAAAAGATCTCAAAAGAGAAAGAGCCAAACAAGCTTTTAATCAAGAGGGAAAGATAAGCAAAGAGCTTATAAGAAAGAACCATAGCATCATACTACACTAAGATTGTCATACTCGATCATCTTGGATCATATCACCGGAATACCATACATATAGTATACTTGGGATAGAAGTCGTTGCATTTTTGCCTAGTAGGTTGCACAAGTTTCGTATCCGCCTATTGTGCAATCATGCTAGCGTCTCTCTTGTGTTGTGCAACAAGAGCATTTTCGTGGATTCCACATTTTGGCTCATTTCTTGGTTGCACGACCCCACTTATATATTTGCGTGTGTGTTTCCGTGTACCATAACTCGCTATTGGTCTACTTGTTGCATTTCCAAATTTGTGAATCTGTTCCAACATTATTGTGGCTCACTAACAATTGCATCAAATTTTGTGCCATCATCCTAACCGAGCTCCACCATAAGCTTTTACTTGTGTAGGTGTGAGAACCGACAAGAATTGGTACCAATTGTGCTATTTCCTTGTTACACATTTGAGTGATCATTTATCCATCTTCAACATCGGTCAAGGTACATTTGGTATAAGTTCTTCTCTTTCTCCCACTCACATATTTGCTTGGAATGATGGATAGGCCAAGTTCTTCTACCAACCCACTCTTCATCGAGCAAGACGACGACATGTCATCCTATGTCACCAAGAGCCACCTCGTCGGTGCACAAAGAGCTTTGCATCAAGAACAACAAGCAATGAGCGACCGCATCGACAATCTTGCCACCAACTTGCGACTCTCCGAGCAACGAACAAGAGACTACTTCGACAATAAGCTCGACGCAAACAAACAAGAGAACGATGCAAGAATGGACGAGATTCATGCCTTGTTAGTAAACCACTCTTCTACCACTCCGTCATCCTCAAGATGGAGCCGCTCGAGTCGACACTCCGACGACACCCTATCCGGCTCAAGTACACCGACATCGAACACTCTACGTCGAGCTGCGCGCCAAGACCGTCAAGCAACTCGCAATCCTCTACACGGCAATCATTCACAAGAGCACTTCGATGAGCAAGCGCATCATCATTGCCAAAACCAAGATCCTCTTGCACAAGCACAAGAAAGGAAACGTCAACATCACCAAGAGGAAGAGCGAGTGCGGCAAGACCAAGACGAACAAGATGCCGAGGCTCAACGTCTTCAACAACAACAAAGTGAAGCACAAGCGCTTGAGGCGCAACGTACCTTTCGAGAGTCAAGTTGAGCCATCACCAAACGCAACCGATATATGCGCAATCAAGAGGAAGCACTTCGCGAAGAAATTCAAGAGTGAAACTACCAAGCAAGAGTGCATCGTAAAGTTCCTCAAGCTCCTCCACAAGCTCGACAAGCTCCTCCACAATGTCAAGTTCACCAAGAGCATGATGAATATGGAAATCCTCCACTCCAAGAGCAATATGAGGTTGACAATCATCCATGTCAAGGGCGTCATCATCACCCTTGACCCCAACACAATGAAGAGCAACGTTATGGCAAGCTCAAGTTCCCCATGCCCAAGTTCAATGGAAGCAATGATGCCAAAGAGTACCTTTCATGGGCATTGAAGGTCGACAAGATCTTTCACTTGCACAACTATGAGGAAGAGAAGAATATCTCCATGGCATCCCTTGACTGCCAAGACTATGTGCTCATATGGTGGGAACAAGTCCTTGAGTGCCGAGAGGCAAGAGGTGAACCACCAATCACCACATGGGATGAAATGAAACATGTCATGTGAGCATGCTTTGTACCAACATACTACAACCGCGACCTCTTCAAGAAACTCCAACTCCTCAAGCAAGGAACAAAGAGCGTTGAAGAAAACTACAAGGAAATGGAGATTGCCATGATAAGAGTCAATGTCACGGATGATGATGCACAAACTATGGCCCATTTCTTGAATGGCCTCACTCATCCCATCAAGAAGATTGCCGACATCCAACCCTACTCCAACCTCATCGAGCTAGTGCATCAAGCTAACAAAGCAGAACGTCAAGTGCAAGATGACTTCAAGTATGCCAAGTACTCTTCGAAGAGTTATGGCTTCTCCAACACCCAAGCTTCAACGACTCCAACAACTTCTACCTCAACCAAGCCACCTACAAGCAACGGCGACAAGTCAAGTTACAAGAAAACTTTGACCACCTCAAGTCGACCTCCTACTACAAGCAACTTCAAGCCGTGAGCTTCATAATCTACTCCAACTGATCTGTCGGTGTACACAAGTAGGGGCTCTACTTTGTACCCCTTTACCTCTGCACGGGCAGTCAGAGCCACACCCACGGCCACACTTAGCAGGGTAGAGGAGGGAGGCCGAAGCCACAAGACAAATCAAGCAACGCCAAGACCAGGGACAAGAAGAGCAAGAGGGAGAGGTGGACTCCCCCGAGAAGACCCTTGCCGGGGCGGTCTCCGTAGCCCCGGCAAGGGCCTCGCCAGGGCGACTCGCCCAATGCCAGCAGAGTGCGCCACCCTTGAGCCAAGGGTTCCAACATCATCTGCCACATTGAAACCAAGACTTGGGAGGCACCTCCATGGTGGAATGCAGATCTTTGTGAAGATCGTAAACCTACAAGATCAGATGAAGACCAGAAGACGACGATCCTCGGCACGATTGAGGGAGTCCTGGATTAGGGGGTCCTCGGACAGTCGGACTATGTACTTGTGCCGGACTATTGGACTATGAAGATACAAGATTGAAGACTTTGTCCCGTGTCCGGGTGGGACTCTCCTTTGCGTGGAAGGCAAGCTTGGCAATTCAGATATGTAGATTTCCTTCTATGTAACCGACTCTGTGTAACCCTAGCCCCCTCCGGTGTCTATATAAACCAGAGGGTTTAGTCCGTAGGACCAACAACAATCATAATCACAGGCTAGCTTCTAGGGTTTAGCCTCACGATCTCATGGTAGATCAACTCTTGTAATACTCATGTCATCAAGATCGATCAAGCAGGAAGTAGGGTATTACCTCCATCGAGAGGGCCCGGACTTGGGTAAACATTGTGTCCCCCGCCTCCTGTTACCATTAGCCTTAGACGCACAATCCGGGACCCCCTACCCGAGATCCGCCGGTTTTGACACCGACATTGGTGCTTTCATTGAGAGTTCCACTATGTCGTCACGGTAAGGCTTCATGGCTCGCCTTGTTATCAAGGACAACATCACATCTGGGGAGCCCTGGCTTTAGGCCAAACCCTCCGACTAGGCGGCTTCGTACGACCGCCCGATCGGTCGCCGCGCCTATGATGACTTCTCGGGTCATCAAAAACAGCCTCCACATCAGCTCAGAATACACCGAGCAGATGGATCCAATGGAACTCTCGTCCTTAAACGAGCTCCTGGATCGCATCGCCACCTTGGGAGTCGCTACAGACTATGATCAAATTGGGCTTAAACCCGATTGTCGGTGTCAAAACCGGCGGATCTCGGGTAGGGGGTCCCGAACTATGCGTCTAGGCGGATGGTAACATGAGACAAGGGACACGATGTTTTTACCCAGGTTCGAGCCCTCTTGATGGAGGTAAAACCCTACTCCTGCTTGATTAATATTGATGATATGGGTAGTACAAGAGTAGATCTACCACAAGATCGGAGTGGCTAAACCCTAGAATCTAGCCTATGGTATGATTGTTGTCCCTCCGACGGACTAAAACTCTCCGATTTATATAGACACCGGAGAGGGCTAGGGTTACACAGAGTCGGTTACAATGGGAGGAGATCTTCATATCGTATCACCAAGCTTGCCTTCCACGCCAAGGAAAGTCCCATACGGACATGGGACGGAGTCTGCAATCTTGTATCTTCATAGTCTAGGAGTCCGGCCGAAGGTCATAGTACGGCCATCCGGACACCCCCTAATCCAGGACTCCCTCAGTAGCCCCTGAACGAGGCTTCAATGACGACGAGTCTGGCGCGCAAGTTGTCTTCGGCATTGCAAGGCGGGTTCTCCTGCAAATTCTCTGTATCCGTCGAATAGTGTCCGGCTTCTAGTGCGTCCTGCCCTCCTCCGCTTCTGTGCCCCATAATGACCATCTTCCACGCGTCAAACGAATGCAAAAAGCCAGGGAATTTTTCCAGTTACCCCCTGGTTGCGTTAACGAACCGCCCATAAAAGAGATGTGGATTTAGATCCAATTCACACCATCTTCCCTCCGCGAGATTTCATCAGAGTGCCTTCGACAGAGATCCATTCCACCATGGCCGGTCGGTGCAGCTCCTCCTCTCGCCCCTCCAACGCTTGACCCGGAGATTGGGGGCGGTGTTCCGTCCCGCATAGCGAGCTAGTAGTGCTTCAGTCCAAGGGGCTTCTCCCCCCAGCATATATGGTCCCAGTTCGAGCCAGGATTGCTACCTATAGCGGCGGAGAGCAGGCGGAGAGAGTCCCCCATCCCTCTCGAGGAGAGAGGGTATGCCTAGTCCCTTATTTAATGAGAGGACTCGGATTTCCAATTCATCTGTTTCTTCGAGGGTTGCTGGAGTTCTACGGCCTCCAGCTACACAACCTCACGCCCGCCTCCATTCTGCACATTGCGGGCTTTGTGGCCCTCTGCGAGCTGTACTTGGGCATTGAGGCCCATTTCGCGTTGTGGAAGAGGTTGTTTTGCCTTGTGCCTCGTTCTTAGGAGGGGTCTATTTATCAAGTGGGCGGAGCCGAACTATGGCGCATCGCCGGGACCGGATATCTATCCGACACCCCAAAGAGGGCGTCCGAAGACTGGCCCTCGGAATGGTTTTATATAGATGACGTCCCCCTGCCAGACCCTGTACGGATCGGCCTCCCCGAGTTCAATAATGCTCCATTGAAGAAGCGCCTGAGTTGGCGCCCACGGAACCCTCAGAGGGAAGCTGACAGGGACGTCCTGTACCTAATGAACCGGATAAGGTTGTTGGCTCATTTCGGACTGACCATGATCAAGGTCATGGCCATATGCATCACGCGAGGGGTGCAGCCGCTTCAATACAGAGGCCACCCCATGTGGGATTTCAACGGGGAGGATGATGCTACCCAGTGCGGTCGCAAGGGGCCAGATTCGGCCGCTACTTTAACGAGAATCTTATCCGCTTTGTACAAGGGGGAGGAGGAAGAATTCCTCCGTGTCAACCCGGAAGGCGGATTCTCTATGTACAATCCTCCTAGTTGGGTGAGCGGACACTTTCGCTTGCCTATCCATTTTCGAAATTCCCGTAGTTGAGTACTTAGACTAGTAATGTTTAAACGCAGGGGCTGCGCGAGGCTTTGAAGGAAATAAACAGCCCTGCTCCACAACCCGAGGATCCGGAACGGTCCCTCGATCCGGACTCCCAAGAAGATCTGGACTTATGCGTGGAGTTGGTTGATGGAGTATTTCATCAATTGAGAAAGGATAACTCCTTAGTAGCCATCATGGTTGACTACCCTGGACTACTTCCAGCTTCCAAGGTAACTAAGACCGAAGTCCCAGTATTCTCATGCTTTATCTTGCATGCCGTGCACTAACAACGCTTCGCAGGGTAAATCCTTGAGGCGGAAGGCCGAGCCCACGGTGGGCAGCCAACAAGGGCCGCTGAAACCAGGCGGGCCAAAAAGAAGTGCGGACCAGATCGAGATTCCGGTGCAATGGTATGGTGTGCAGATTTAACGCCTAGGGTTTATGCCCTTGAGTCTTAATAATGCTCATGATTTTCTTAGAAAGAAGAGAGCCCGCCGGACTATGTCCGCCGGCCAAGGTTCGAGGCCGGGTCCGGAAGGGGAGGCAGACATGGGACGCGCCTCGGGCGCTCCTCCGACAGTGAGCGCCGACGGGCTATCTGTCACCAATTCAGAGGTGGAGAGTGCCCTAAACCACAGGCATCGCCGGACTGTTCTCCGTGACGCGTGTTTCTCCCCAGAGGCGTTGGACGCCTTTAATACATGAGATGCGTATCTCCGTGCTGCTCAAAATGGTCTAGCCAGAGCCACAGAGCAGTATGTGAAAGACATACAGGTGAGTAGAATTGAAGGTTATATATGTCAGTAGCCCCCGAGACTTGAAACAGTGAAGATAACTGTTTGAAGGATCATGTGCTATGCAGTGTCTTACAAAGAAGAACACGCAATTGTCCCAGGAGCTCGAAGAGTGCGAGGCTCAGCTCGAGACTGCATTGGCCACTTCAGAGAATGTCAAGGGGACGCCCGCAGGTAATATGTGCTTCGAAAGGTACCTCCGTTTTGAAATGCGACAGGCGTGCAACCCTGACTATGATAATGCAGATGAGGCCGGAGTAAATCCAGACCAGCAACAACTCCTACGCCAACTAAAGGCTGGCGAGAACGTGCTGACGAGAGTGAGGCAAGAGGAGAACAAGCTTCAAGACGCCAATACCCAGCTAGGCGAGGAACTGAAAGACGTTCGCATTCAGCTGTCTTCTGCTGTGAAGGAGAATCGGCGACTTCGACGCGGCATTTTTAGTAAGTGCTTGAGCGAATCTTCGAAAAAAGAATTCGGCGACGAAGTCGATTGACATAGCTATGTCTGTAGGTTTGCTGACGGGTCATCCGGCGGAGGAAATGCCCGGTTCATCGGGAGACCTTCTTCCCGAGTTGTTGCAACTACACGAGCGAGTTCGGCAGGCAATGCGAGGTGTCGTCCAGGCTATGTGGCCATCCCTCTCTGTGCCCGAAGGCCTTGAGGAGCTTGCCAAGAAGCTGGAGGGAGTGCGGCAGCGCTTCCGGTTATGGAAGATATCGGCTTGCCGTCAAGGTGCCAGGGAGGCCTGGGCCATGGTGAAGACTCGGTACACGAAGGCTGACCCAAACCACATGGCCAAGGTCGGCCCTATAGGTCCGGACGGGAAGGAGATCCCGGTCAGCTTGGCATATGGCCAGGTGGAGCTGGCTGCAAAATATTCCCAACAGGACTGTAAATTAGACCGCCTGTTAGATGGCATTGAAGAAGAATATGCCGAGTCGGATTGACTATGTAAAAATGACATAAAAAATGTCCTCTAGCTGGATTGTAGATCGTTTGTCATTGCGGACCTTTTCACTTCAACCTCTGGACCCTATAGTCCGGAGTGTGTCTGAATACCCTCTTTGTTATGTAAGAACCGGGGCATGCATGGAGACAAGGCGTAGGGGTCATAAGTGCTTTAGCAGACAAGTGCCCAACTAGTTATGTTATATTACATGGTTAGTAAGAAACATCTTCCAGAGAGAATAGTTCCGTTAGGGGTTCCTTTCCCTGGGAGGCATGCCTTAAAGTGCATGTCCGAACTGCCAGAAAGAGCAAAAAAGCGTCTGGGGGCAAAAAGGTAAATACGAAAGATCATCTTTTAGCTCACTGACCGAATATTCCCTTAAGAACGCTAGCTTTCGGCTTCACCCAGTCTGAGGTACACATCCGGCTGACCCGGCAGTAACAATCGCAGAGGTGCTCCCTTTACCACCTAGCCGAACAAACAGGAACGTAGGGGTAAGCACAGGGGCCAGGTAACCCAGCTTGGCCAAAACTTAAGTCATATCGATGCATATAATGGTGTATAAAAGGTTCATGCGGAAGCATTACACATGTTTTGGGCATGAGGCCCATTTTATATAAACTTCTTGGTAGAGAAGCCCCCAGGTATTGTGAGCGCAGGTAGCGCGTCGGGTGCGTGCTAATATTGCATATGCGAGCCCCTAAGGGCTTGTGAGAAGAAAGGGGGAGGGAGAAGGAACAAAATCCTGGACTGCCAAAAATAAAAACAAAAAAAATAAACAAAGGGACGAGGGAAGGAGACGAACACGGAGTCTGGTGCTAGGCGTAGAACCTTCGTAGGCGTGCTGTATTCCATGGGTTCGGCTCGAGTCGGTTGTCCGATGTGCCTCGCAGACGGTACGCTCCGCCGGTCAGTACTTGGTCGATGATGAAGGGCCCCTCCCATTTGGGCTTTAATTTATCCTTTTTCTTGTCCGGCAGGCGTAGAACTAGTTCGCCAACGTTATATGTTTTGGCCCGTACTTCTCTGCTTTAATATCTTCGAGCCTGCTGTTGATAGAATGCGGAACGAGCCTTTGCCACGTCGTGCTCCTCTTCCAATGCGTCCAAGCTGTCCTGCCGATCGAGCTCGGCTTCTCTTTCTTTGTACATGCGCACTCGAGGTGAGTCATGGATTATGTCGCATGTCAGTACCGCCTCTGCGCTGTATACCATAAAAAATGGTGTGAATCCGGTAGTGCGATTCGGCATGGTCCACAGCCCCCAGAGTACGGAGTCAAGCTCCTCTACCCAGTGTGTGTCAGATTCCTTGAGGGATCGCACTAGTCTGGGTTTGATGCCGCTCATAATGAGACCGTTGGCCCGTTCGACTTGACCGTTAGTTTGAGGGTGATAGACTGAAGCATAGTCGAGCTTGATGCCCATGTTTTTGCACCAAAGTCTGACTTCATCGGCCGTGAAGTTTGTGCCATTGTCTGTTATGATGTTGTGGGGGACACCGTAACTGTGTACAACCCCGGAAAGGAAGTCTATCACTGGTCCGGATTCAACCGTCTTTACAGGCTTGGCTTCTATCCATTTGGTGAATTTGTCCACCATGACCAGTAGGTACTTTTGCTTGTGGGTTCCTCCTTTAAGGGGTCCGACCATGTCAAGCCCCCAGACCGCGAAAGGCCAGGTAATGGGTATAGTTTGTAGGGTGGTAGGCGGCATGTGGCTTTGGTTGGCGAATAACTGGCAACCAACACATCGTTGTACTAAGTCCTGAGCGTCTGCCCGGGCCGTTGGCCAATAAAATCCAGTACGGAAGGCCTTGCTTACAAGGGCCCGGGCTGTGGCGTGGTGCCCGCCGAGTCCGTCATGGATTTCAGCCAAAAGGTCTCATCCTTCTTCTTCGGAGATACACCTTTGCAGGACTCCGGTTGTGCTTTTCTTGTAAAGCTCTCCCTCGTGGACTTTGTAGGCTTTAGATTGCCGCACTATGCAGCGGGCCTCGTTTTGGTCCTCGAGAAGTTCCTGCCTAGTTAGGTAGGCTAGGAATGGCTCTGTCCAAGGGGCAATGACTGCCATTATTTCGTGGGCTGACGGCGTTGTTTCGTTGGGGTAGCCCCCAATTGTGTCAGGATGCTTGGTGAGGGGCAGTGTAGTTGTGTCCGGGCTATCGTTTCCGTATTCTCCGTCCCATGATACAGATGGCTTGAACAACATTTTTAGGAAGATGTTGGGAGGGACGGCCTTGCGCTTGGCGCCGATGCGTGCCAGCACGTCTGCTGCTTGGTTATTTTCCCGGGCTATGTGATGAAATTCGAGCCCCTCAAACCGAGCTGACATCTTTAAGATGGCATTGCGGTAAGCTGCCATTTTCGGGTCCTTGGCGTCGAAGTCTCCATTTATTTGGGATATTGCGAGATTTGAATCCCCGCGGACCTCTAGGCGCTGAATGCCCATGGAGACTGCCATTCGGAGGCCATGTAAAAGGGCCTCGTATTCGGCTGCGTTGTTCGAATCTATGTACATTATCTGAAGTACGTATTGGACTGTGTCCCCGGTTGGGGACGTTAGAATGACGCCAACCCCCAGGCCAGCCAACATTTTGGAGCCGTCGAAGTGCATGATCCAGTTGGAGTATGCGCCGTATTCTTTAGGGAGTTCGGCTTCAGTCCATTCGGCAATGAAGTCGGCCAAAACCTGTGACTTAATAGCTCGCCTTGGCTTGTAGGTTATGTCGAACGGGAGGAGCTCGATGGCCCATTTGGCAATCCGGCCCATTGCGTCGCGGTTGTTTATAATGTCATTAAGGGGTACTTCAGATGCCACTGTGATGGAGCACTCTTGAAAGTAGTGTCGCAGCTTACGGGATGCCATGAACACCGCGTATGCTATCTTTTGATAATGCGGGTACCGTGACTTGCATGGAGTTAGCACAGTGGACATGTAGTACACTGGTTTTTGGAGGGGGAAATTGTGTCCATCCGCCTCTTGTTCGACGACGAGCACCGCGCTTACCACTTGATGGGTTGCCGTGATGTATAATAGCATTGGTTCACCCGTATTGGGAGCGGCCAGGACTGGATTTATTGCCAATATGGCTTTTATTTCTTCGAGTCCAGCCGTGGCGGCCTCCGTCCACTCGAAGTGGTCGGTGCACCGTAGGAGGCGATAGAGGGGTAATGCCTTTTCTCCTAAGCGGGAGATAAAGCGGCTTAGAGCCGCCATGCATCCTGTCAGTTTTTTTTATTTGTTTGAGGTCCTTTGGGGTATCTAATTGTGACAGAGCTTGGATCTTGGCTGGGTTTGCTTCGATTCCTCTACCGGATACGATGAAGCCCAGGAGCTTTCCGGCTGGTATGCCGAAAACGCATTTTTCCGGGTTGAGCTTAATGTCATATGTTTGGAGATTGTCGAACGTGAGCCTCAAGTCGTCTACTAGAGTATCGACGTGTTTGGTTTTGACGACCACGTCATCTACGTATGCTTCGACCGTTTTGCCAATCTGGTTGGCCAGACATGTCTGAATCATGCGCTGATATGTTGCGCCGGCGTTTTTGAGCCCGAAGGGCATCGTGTTGAAGCAGAATGGGTCGTATGGGGTGATGAATGCCGTTGCGGCCTGGTCTGACTCAGCCATCTTGATTTGGTGGTAGCCAGAGTATGCATCGAGGAAACACAATGAGTCGTGTCCTGCGGTGGCGTCGATGATTTGATCAATTCGGGGGAGTGGGAAAGGGTCCTTTGGACAGGCCTTGTTTAGGTCTTTGAAATCGACACATAGGCGCCAGTATTTGTCCTTCTTTGGTACCATCACCAGGTTTGCTAGCCAGTCTGGATGTTTTATGTATCTGATGAACCCGGCTGCCAGCAGTTTTGCTAGCTCCTCTCCCATGGCTTGTCTCTTAGGTTCGGAAAAGCGCCGTAGGGCCTGCTTGACGGGTTTAAACCCTTTTATGATGTTCAGGCTGTGTTCGGCCAGCCTGCGTGGGATTCCTGGCATATCCGAGGGGTGCCAGGCGAAAATGTCCCAATTTTCTCGCAGCAAGTCTCTGAGTGCAGCGTCTACATCGGGTTTTAATCGTGCCCCGATGGAGGCCGTTTTTGTAGGGTCCGTTGGATGGACTTGGAATTTGACTATTTCGTCCGCTGGTTTAAAAGAGGTGGACTTGGATCTATTGTCTAGTATCACGTCGTCCCTGTCCACCGTGGAGCACAACGCCGTTAATTCCTCGGCCACTAGGGCCTCAGATAATGCCTCCAGGGCCAGTGCGGCTGTCTTGTTTTCCGCGCGGAGCACTATGTCCGGATCACTTGCGAGAGTGATGATTCCGTTTGGCCCGGGCATTTTGAGCTTCATGTACCCGTAATGGGGTATGGCTTGGAAAATTGTAAATGCTTCTCGCCCTAGCAGAGCGTGGTAGCCGCTGCTGAACGGGGCCACTTGAAGCGTGACCTCCTCGGATCTGTAATTGTCCGGCGTGCCGAACACCACATCCAGTGTGATTTTTCCTGAACAGCACGCTTCCCGGCTTGGGATTATTCCCCTAAAAGTTGTGTTGCTTCGCTCAATGCGGCTCCAGTCAATTTCCATTTTTTGCAGGGTTTCCTCGTAGATGAGGTTGAGTCCGCTGCCGCCGTCCATGAGTACCTTTGTAAGTCGGAAGCTGTCCACTATCGGACTGAGGACCAATGCGGCTAGTGCTCGGGCTGTCCGGAATTTAGGTTCGTCACTGGCATTAAAGGTGATAGCCGTGTCACTCCATGGGTTTATTGTTGCTACTTGGTAGACTTCGGCGAGGTTGCGGAGCGTTCATTTCCTTGCATTGTTTGCTGTGAACGTCTCGAAGACTGTCGATACCGTACCGGGGAGGTATTCTTCGGGTGCTGGAGTTAAAAGCTCCTCGCCGCTTCTGGCTACCTGCCGTAGTATCCAACATGCTCTGAGGCTGTGCATTGGTGTGGCCTTCCCTGAATTATGAATTCTACAGGGTCCATTGAGCCATCCTTCCAATACGGTCCCGTACCCTATAGAGGGCTTTTGTTTTTTGATATTTGGCTCGGATGCCTGGCGATAATGCGCCCTTTTGTTTCGGACTCGTGTTATATTCGGGGCCGAATTGTCCCAAAATTTATCTTCGGTTCTCCGAACACTTTCTATCGCACAGTACTTTTGTACTATGGATGTCAAGTCGGCGAATCGTGTAATTTCGCGGCGACTTATGGCGTTGAGGATTTCGGTGTCCGTGCAGTTGTTAAGGAAGAGTAAAATTGCTTCTTTCTCACGGCAGTCCTTTATCCTGTTCATAACCAGGAGGAATCTGGCCCAGTAGTGGTGTACTGCTTCTCCGGACTCTTGCCGTATTAGGGATAAATCCTGTATAGTTGGGTGGGCGGGTGGAAATAAATCCGGAACCCTGCCCGATGTAAGATTCAGGGGCCGAGCAGTTTCCAAATTCAGAAGCTTGCTCTCTCGGATATTATTCAATGAATCGGGCCGTCTGCCTGACTTTAGGTTCAGGGTTCGGGCGACATCCTTCCCTCCGCGGGTTTCTGGCTTGGAGGGATCGGGAATCTGGACGCATCTGGTCCTTAGGGCGGGCAAAGATTCGCCGCATTGTTCTTCCACCACTTCAACATGGTGGGTAATCTGGGGAGAGTCAATCTCTCTCTGATCAGGTTTGAGCCCAATCTGGTCGTAATCAGTAGCGACTCCCAGGGCTGCGATGCGATCCAAGAGTTCATTCAGGGAGAAGAGCTCCATCGGATCTAACTGCTCGGGAGCTCCGAGCAGATGCAAAGATTACTTTCGATGGCCCGAGAGGTCATCGTTGGTGCAGCGGCCGGACTGGCGGTCATCAAAAACCTGCCTAGCCGGAGAGTTTGGCCGACAGCCAAAGCTCCTTTAGCAACGACGCCGTCATTAAAGACGGGGTGCAGCATCCTTCCTGATGGTGACGACACAGCGGAGCTCTCAATGAAAGCACCAATGTCGGTGTCAAAACCGGCGGATCTCGGGTAGGGGGTCCCGAACTGTGCGTCTAGGCGGATGGTAACAGGAGACAAGGGACACGATGTTTTTACCCAGGTTCGAGCCCTCTCGATGGAGGTAAGACCCTACTCCTGCTTGATTAATATTGATGATATGGGTAGTACAAGAGTATATCTACCACAAGATTGGAGTGGCTAAACCCTAGAATCTAGCCTATGGTATGATTGTTGTCCCTCCGACGGACTAAAACTCTTCGGTTTATATAGACACTGGAGAGGGCTAGGGTTACACAGAGTCGGTTACAATGGGAGGAGATCTTCATATCGTATCGCAAAGCTTGCCTTCCACGCCAAGGAAAGTCCCATCCGGACACGGGGCGGAGTCTTCAATCTTGTATCTTCATAGTCCAGGAGTCCGGCCGAAGGTCATAGTCCGGCCATCCGGACACCCCCTAATCCAGGACTCCCTCACCGATCAAAGGGAGATTAACTCTTCACCAGTCACCCATCAGATAGCGGTGGTGGAGGAGCAATGCTATGGTTCTTCCTCTATTTTGAGGACGAACTATGTCCGGATTCCCAAGCTCTCCGAGCCGGATACCCATCTACGGTAGGACATGGCCCAAGCTCCGAATCTAGAATCGGACAGCGGGCCAGAAAAATTGGGCAACATCCCGAAACCCGAACCGCCAAGTTTGGAAGCTCCTTTGCCCCTGAGTCTCAGATCGGGTCAGGGTTCGGACTTAAATCCACCCACCCACCCAGATACAAGCGATCTTTCCCACATTAGACAACAATCCCAAGAGACAGTACATCACTTTTGGGCCAGATTCCTCCTTGTAATGAGCAAGGTTAAGGACTGTCGCGAGGAAGACGCAATCTCATTCTTTTGCAAAATTTGCACGGACAAGGGAATCCTCAATGCCATAAGTCACCATGACATAGCACACTTTGCTGACTTGGCGGCCATAGTACAGAAGTACTGTGCGATGGAAAGCGCCTGGAAAACCCAAGCAAAATTCTGGGATCCTCCGGCTCTCACTAAACTCCTTGTCCAAACTAAAAGGGTGCACTCTAGCAAGTCACCCGACCCAATCACGAAGAAACCAAAGCCCACCACAGGGCGTGGAACCGTATTGGAGGGATGGCTCAATGGGCCATGCAAAGTTCACACCACACCGGATACCATACCAACACACAGCCTTAGAGCATGTTGGATACTCCGGCAGGTGGCCAAGAGCGGCGAGGAACTCCTCATTAACGATACCACAGAGCATCATCCCGCAGAAAACAACAATACATTATTGACAGTCTTCGAGACTTTTGCCTCAAATAATAGGCGCAAACGAGCACTCCGCAGCCTCGCTGAAGTCTGCCATGTTGTAGTAATAAACCCATGGAACGACACGGCCATAACCTTCAACGCCAGTGACAAACCTCAATTCCGAACAGTCCGAGCACCAGCCGCTTTGGTCCTCAGTACAATTGTGGATGGCTTCCGGCTTACTAAAGTGCTCATGGACGGTGGCAGCGGATTAAACCTCATCTACGAGGAAACTCTCAACAAAATGGAAATAGACAAGAGCCGCATTGAGCACAGTAGCACAACCTTCAAAGGAATTATCCCTAGCCGGGAGGCACGATGTGCGGTTAAAATCACAATAGATGTGGTATTCGGCACGCCGGAGAATTACAGGTCCGAAGAAATTACATTCCAAGTGGCCCCGTTTAGTAGCGGATACCATGCCCTTTTAGGGCGGGATGCATTCACGAGCTTCCAAGCTATACCCCATTACAGGTACATGAAGCTCAAGATGCACGGGCCCAATGGAATCATCACTCTAGCCAGTGATCTGGACATAGCACTCCGCGCCGAAAACAAAACTGCCGCCCTGGCCCTTGAGGCATTATCCGAAGCCCTCGCGGCCGAAGAACTAATGGTGCTGCGTTCCATAGTGGACAGGGATGACGTAATACTCGATAAGCGATCCAAGTCCACCCCTTTCAAACCAGCCGGCGAAATAGTCAAATTCCAAGTCCACCCAACAGACTCTACAAAAATAGCATCCATCGGGGCACAGCTGAACCCCACAATAAACGCCACACTACGGGCGTTCTTGCACGAGAATTGGGACATCTTCGCCTGGCACCCTTCAGATATGCCAGGTATCGCACGCAGGCTGGCCGAGCATAGCCTAAACATACTGAAGGGATACAAGCCGGTCAAGCAGAGTCTTTGGCGCTTTTTAGAGCCCAAGAGACAAGCCATGAGAGAGGAGCTAGCCAAGTTACTTGAAGCCGGATTTATCAGAGAAATAAAACACCCGGACTGGCTAGCAAACCTGGTGATGGTACCAAAGAAGGACAAATCCTGGCGCCTATGTGTCGATTTCAAGGATCTCAATAAGGCTTGCCCCAAGGATCCCTTCCCTCTCCCCGGCATCGATCAAATCATCGACGCTACCGCAGGACACGACTCATTGTGCTTCCTCGACGCATACTCCGTATACCATCAAATCAAGATGGTGGAGTCCGATCAAGCCACAATGGCATTCATCACTCCATACGGCCCCTTCGGTTTTAACACCATGCCTTTCGGGCTAAAAAATGCCGGTGCAACCTATCAACGCATGATTCAGACATGCCTAGAAAAACAAATCGGCAAAGCAGTTGAGGCATACGTAGACAACGTGGTCATCAAAACAAGACACGTCAATTCTTTAATAGATGACTTGAGGCTTACGTTCGACAATCTCCGAACATATGACATCAAGCTCAATCCAGAAAAATGCGTTTTCGGCGTGCCTGCCGGAAAGCTCCTGGGCTTCATCGTTTCTAATAGAGGAATTGAAGCAAATCCCGCAAAAATCCAAGCTCTGTCACAGTTGGCTACCCCAACAGACCTCAAGCAAATCCAGAGATTAACTGGATGCGTGGCTGCCCTAAGCCGCTTTATCTCCCGATTGGGAGAAAAGGCACTACCTCTTTATTGCCTTCTTCGACGCACCGAACACTTCGAGTGGACGGATGCGGCCACGGCCAGACTGGAAGAAATAAAGGCCCTCTTGGCTAGCAATCCAATCCTGGTCGCGCCAAATATCGGTGAACCCATGTTGTTATATATAGCTGCAATGCACCAGGTTGTAAGCGCAGTGCTCGTCGTCGAATGAGAGGAGGACGGACATAAATTCCCGCTTCAAAAGCCGGTATACTACGTATCCACTGTCCTCACATGATGCAAGTCACGGTGCCCACATTATCAAAAGATAGCATACACGGTCTTCATGGCATCCCGGAAACTACGACACTACTTCCAAGAGTGTTCAATCACGGTGGCCTCTGAAGTACCACTCAACGATATAATAAATAACCGCGATGCCACGGGCCAGATTGCTAAGTGGGCCATCGAGCTCCTCCCACTCGACATCATATATAAACCACGGCGAGCCATTAAGTCGCAAGTACTGGCTGACTTTGTCGCCGAATGGACAGAAGCCGAACTCCCTAAAGAGTACGACGCATACTCCAATTGGATCATGCACTTTGACGGCTCTAAGATGCTGGTTGGTCTGGGAGCGGGTGTTGTCCTGACATCCCCCACTGGAGATACGGTCCAATACGTACTACAAATATTATACAAAGACTCCAATAATGCAGCCGAATACGAGGCTCTGTTGCATGGTCTTCGGATGGCGGTCTCCATGGGCATTCAACGCCTAGAGGTGCGGGGGGATTCGAACCTCGCAATATCTCAAATAAATGGAGACTTTGATGCCAGGGACCCGAAAATGGCGGCTTACCGCAATGCCGTCCTCAAAACGTCAGCTAGGTTCGAGGGGCTCGAATTCCATGATGTGGTCCGAGAAAACAATCAAGCGGCGGATATCCTCACCCGCATCGGTGCTAAACGCGACCCCGTCCCACCTAATATCTTCTTGGAAAGGCTTTTCAAGCCGTCCGTGGTGTGGCAAGGGGACACCGGCAATACTAGTCCGAATCCGACCACAATCCCAGATCCCGAACACCCTGACATAATCGGAGGCTCCGCCACCGAAATAACACCTTCGGCCCACGTGATCATGGTTGTCATCGCCCCGTGGACAGAACCCTTCTTAGCCTACCTAAATAGGCAAGAACTCCCCGAGGACCAAAACGATGCACATTGCATTGTGCGGCGCTCTAAAGCCTACAAGGTCCACGAGGGAGAGCTTTATAAGAAAAGCGCGACCAGAGTGCTCCAAAGGTGCATCTTCGAAGAGGAAGGGTAGCAGCTATTGGCTGAAATTCATGCCGGACTCGGCGGCCACCACGCGTAGCTCGGGCCCTTGTAAGCAAGGCCTTCCGTACAAGTTTCTACTGGCCGACAGCCCGAGCAGACGCACAGGACCTTGTCCAACATTGTGTCGGTTGCCAGCCTTTTGCAAATCAAAGCCATATTCCACCTACCGCTCTCCAAACAATCCCCATAACTTGGTCCTTTGCGGTCTGGGGGCTCGATATGGTTGGACCCCTTAAAGGAGGAAGCCATAAGAAAAAATAGTTGTTGGTCATGGTGGATAAATTCACCAAATGGATAGAAGCCAAACCAGTTAAAACGGCCGAATCCAGACCAGTGATAGACTTCATATCAGGGGTCGTACACCATTACGGTGTCCCCCACAGCATCATCACCGATAATGGCTCCAACTTCACAGCCGACGAGGTGAAAACTTGGTGCGGCAACATGGGCATTAAGCTCGATTACGCCTCCGCCTAGAACCCCCAAACAAACAGTCAAGTTGAACGAGCAAATGGTCTTATTATGAGCGGCATCAAACCCAGACTAGTGCGATCTTTGAAGGAATCAGATACGCACTGGGTCGAGGAGCTCGACTCCGTACTATGGGGGTTGTGAACCACGCCGAATCGCACCACAGGATACACACCATTTTTATGGTGTATGGCACAGAGGCGGTATTGCCCTGCGATATCATTCATGACTCACCTCGAGTGCGCATGTACGAAGAGAGAGAAGCTGAGCTTGATTGGCAGGACAGTTTAGATGCCCTTGAGGAGGAGCGTGACGTTGCAAAAGCCTGTTCCGCATTCTATTAGCAACAGGATCAAAGATATCAAAGCAGAGAAGTACGGGCCAAAACTTATAACGTTGGCGAACTCATTCTACGCCTACGGGAGAAGAAAAAGGACAAGCTCAAGCCCAAGTGGGAGGGTCCCTTCATCATTGATAAAGTTCTCACCGGAGGAGCGTACTCTCTGCGTGATGCATCTGATAATCAACTCGAGCCAAACCCATGGAACACGGCCAGACTCTGAAGATTCTACGCTTAGTGCCGAACTCTGTGTTCGTCTCCTTACCTCCGCCTTTCTTTTTTAAGTTATATCCTCTTTCTTTCTTTCTTTCTTCCTTTTTTATAGCCTTAAAGGCTTCAAGTGTGTCTTGATTACACAATCTTGACGCGCTATGTGCGCTCATTATACCTTGAGGCTTCTTATACAGAAGCTTAATATAATTATCTCCAGGGCTTTATGCCCACTACATATGTGTCGCTTTTCCATATGTACCTTTTTTCGCCATTATATGCATCGATATGACTTAAGTTTTGGCAAAGCTGGGTTGCCTGTGTCACACCCTGATTTTCATGCCACAACACTTAAGCTAATATATCATGATAAAGTGTGGTTTGACAAAAACTTTTGCATTATTTGGCTTTTTATGTTGGAGTTGGTTTTCTCTCTATGATTTTCAAGTGCTCTTTAAAGTCAACTACTCCACCTTCTGTACTTCATCTCTTTGCCCCAAACTTCTGCCCAATGATCATGCCATGTGTATAGTGCAATATAGTATTTTCTTACAAAAATAATTTGGCCAAAAAGTATTTTCAAAAATTAGTCTTCCAAAAACCCCTGAATTGAGGTTTGCACTCCAAGTACTTGATTTGGGATATGAAAAATATTTCAAAGAGTATATTTAAAACCTATTAGATATAGGATTCCCATAAACCACAAAAATATAATTTTAAAAGTTATTTTCCTATTTTATTTAAAAGCTTTTTCTTAAGGCCGGAAATGGTCTTTAATAGGGAAAAATTATTTTATTGTTTTAAAAATAATTGATAAAAATCAGGGAAACTCAGTGGGCATATATTTCCCATATATAAGAGTTTCAACACATGGTCATGTTCAAAATATTGGACAAAACCTCCCAAAACCATTTCTGCCAATTTCAAGGATTTGAAATATTTCTACAGGAAATTTTTTCATAAAAATACAAGGAAAATCCAGAAGGTCACAAATGCATATTGTGATCACCTTGCAAAGCCTCATGTCAATCAAGGTCATTTTGGTTCACCAAAATGCCCCAAAACCCTCTCTGACCAGAATCAAATTTGAACAACTTTGTACTACCAACTTTCTATCCTTGACCCCAACTTTTGTGAGCATGTTCACATGACCAAATGTGGCCACTACACCAAGTGGTTCATCAAGGGGAAGTGATTTGCTCAACTAGATCTACACAAGTTCATTTCTGCTAATTTCTAGGGTTTACAAAAGTTGCATTGGCAACTTTGCCCAAATAAGCTCCAAATTGGTGGAAGGCCCTAATTATATGTGTCATTTCACCCTGTGGAGTCCCATGGCAGTTGGAAATCATCTGCTGGCTCAAACCATTATCAAACACCTTCTGCCACTTTTCAAAAATCACCATTTTGACCACTAACACTATTCTCCTTGAGCTCAACTTTTTACCACAGCCCCTCAGAGTCCCCTTGCACCTCCAGTAACTCTTTCCTGGATTCAACTCAATGATTGAAGGGTGAAACATCCCCATTTATCCTTCTGGACAGCAGCATTCTTCTCCTTTCTCACCTCCCTCCTCACTCTAGTGGCCACCCAGGGCATCCAATGCCCCTCCCCCATTCTTTACTCCCCCCTAGAGCTACCAGACACCTTTGGCCATGCCCAGATTGCATAGAAAATGGCCATGCGGCCATTTGGGCGCTCTGGAGCGCGCTACAGTGCGCTCCCGCACTGTAGCCGCCCCCTGCCAAGCACCTCCGGCCACCTCGAGCCTCCCCAGTGCGCCCGACGATGCTCCTCAACGTCCGCAACATGCCACAGCCTGGTCCCCCTCCTCCTTCTCCCTCCTGCTGCCCTCCTTGCACGCGCACCGGCCGCCTGATAACTCCAATGAGCGGCCTCACACACGCGGCTCTCTGGCCTTACCCCGCTCTCTCCCTTAGCTTCACTCGGTGTAGTCCACGCCCAGCAACACCCCAGACACAGCGCCAGATCCTCCCGAGCCCTGTAGCGACGAGCATGATGTAACGCCCCGGATCCGATGCGCCAGGTGTCTTCCAGCTATTCGTCGTTGTTGCCATGTCATTTGCTTGCGTGTTGCATTTTATCATGTCATCATGTGCATCTCATTTTGCATACGTGTTCGTCTCATGCATCCGAGCATTTCCCCCGTTGTCTGTTTTGCAATCCAGCACTCCTATGTCCTCCGGCGCCCTCTTTTGCCTCTTTTCATGTGCGGGTGTTAAACTTTATTGGAATGGTCTGAGGTTTGCCAAGCGGCCTTGGTATACCGCCGGTAGACCGCCTGTCAAGTTTCGTGCCATTTGGAGGTCGTTTGATGCTCCAACGGTTAACCGGATAGCTGCAAAGGCCTCTTTATGTTGCAGCCCAACACCCCTCCAAAGTGGCCCAATAACCCATCCAAACCCCCTCCATGCTCTCGGTCATTCGATCACGATCGTGTGGGCGAAAACCACACTCCATTTGGAGTCTCCTAGCTCCCTATGCCTATATAAACACATTCTCCCCCGAAATTCGCGGATGATTTCCACCCTAACCCTAGTCTCCTCCTTCCTCCCGTCGCCGGACGTGTCCGTCCGTGCTAGACGCATCGCCGCTGCCGCCCGCAGCCAACGGGAGGCTGCCACGTGGCCCCGCGCCCTCCCTCCGCCGCCGGACCGTCGCGGCCCATCGCGGGTCCTCC